>NC_053023.1:26332508-26562064 GCF_003073215.2 Triticum urartu
CCATGCCACTCCATTGTTGAACTTATCTGAAACATGCTAGATCGAAATGTTAGTCCAACAAGAGATATGTTGTCATCAATTATCAAAACCACCTAGGGAGCACTTGTGCTTTCAATCTCCCCCTTTTTGGTAATTGATGGCAACATACATCAAAGCTTTGGATAAAGATATAAAGAACAGCAAGTAAAGCTTTGGAAGGACATGTAACAAGCATAGGCTCCCCCTTCATGTATGCACTCATGTAAATGTGAAATAGAGAGGCATGTGAGAGCATAACCATGACAGAGTAGGCAAAGTGTTACATGCATCTTGGCCATATGCATCAGAGCAAAAGATTATCAAGGAAAATACCTTCATGCTCATGAGTCCTTCTTGCAAATAGTATGTACATAAGCAAGAACTCCTCATACTCATGATTTTGATGCATATACTTACCTTGTGGTCTTGAGTTGGTTTAGGATGGAATGAACCTGCACAAACAAGGTTAGATAACACAGGTACATCCACTAGCCAGAGCAAACAAAAGAAGCCACAAGAATACCAAGACTGGGATGACATGTAGAGAGTGAGTACAAGGTACCACATAGAATTCAACATGTCCCCAAGAATAAAGATATGCAATGAATTTGAATGATTTCTTTCCCTTAGGTGTCTTGCTCCCCCTGAATCTGACATGGGATATTGGGAGAAGATAGGAAACAGAAAATCAGAGCTGAAAGATATGAATAGAACTAAATTCAAAACATGTCTTTCCCCCAAAGAGACATGTAGCATCTCTCCTCTTGAACATCAAGCATCTGGGATCCTTGAGTGTTCTCTCCCCCTTTGGGGATTTCTTTCTCCCCTTAACATATGGGATCCTTGAGTATTCTCCCCCCTTAGTATTTTCTCTCCTTTGTAGGTGATAAGCTTTTGATGTGATCTCTCTCTCTCTCCCTGATGATAAGCTTTGATGTGATCTCTCTCTCCCCCTTTGACATCAATTTCCAAGAAGGTTTTTCCTGGAATCCGTCGAATAGGTTTGGTCCTTGAGATTCAGTACAAAGCAGGGAATAAAACTGTGATGCTTGTAGAGGACAAGATTCATTGAGTGGAGCTGGATCAGAAGAAATATAGAATATGTGGCAAACTGTTTTTCCTGTTGCAAAGTCGGTGGCACCGAGTGGCATGTTTCGGTAGTACCGAAGGGATTCGGTTGGACCGAAAATGGCAATTCGGTGAAACCGAGTTCATCACAGAGAAAAACACTTGTCACCTCAGCTCACTAGTCAAGTAAGATCTCACAAAGATTTGCAATGAATTAGCTGAAAGATTTGCAAGGAATTTGATGCAGAAATATGCAGAACAAAAAACAAAAGGAAAAGAGTGAAAGTTTCTAGATGAAGTTTTTTTTTGTTTGAAAGAGAAGGAAACAAATATGCAAGGGACAAATGCAACAACTCAGAAAAGAACACAAGAGAACTTCATCTAGAATTGGGCGGTGACATAGTCACCTATGTTAGAGTATATTGACTTAGGAGTCAAGTGAGGACACTTGATCGTAGGTCATACTCATCGTTTTAAGCTCAAAATGGGGTTACCATTTTTCGTTTAAGCATCTTGACGTATTCACATCTTATTGAGTTGCTTTGACTCATGTCTTGGAGTAAAGCTTCTCTAAGATGGAATAACATACCTTGGGTGGTGATGTGGTTCTTGCTCATGTAGTTGAACTTGTGTGGGTGCTCAAGGTTGATGTAGCTCATCGAGAGTTGGGAGCACCATTTGGAGTTTGAGTTCATCTACCTACATGGGTTAGTTCTTGCAAGGAAAAGCACTTGTGCATCCAAAAATGACAATCATGAAGCTCAAGGAAAAGCACTTGTGCGTCCAAAAATGACAATCATGAAGCTTAATATAGAGTTTGTCAAAGGATATGTTTGAATGGTTTTGTGCTTCCTTGTCTTCAACCACTATTGTGTAGAGTCTTGGTGATGTAGAGATTGCTCAAGATATGAGTGAGTCGCAATCTCATGGAATTAGATTCAACCAAGCACCTACATGGGTTAGACAACATGCAAGGTGCAAATATATCCAAGACATAGGATAGTTATCATAAGAGATATATCATGGATTAGTCATAAGCTCATGTCTTGCATGTGTCCAATGGAGTTTCTACTCCAAGTTCGAAGCATCAATGATGTTCAATTCTCCTCTCAACCTGCAAAACACTTTCTCATCAAGTGGTTTAGTGAATATATCCGCTAATTGCTTGTCGGTGCGAACATGCTTAAGATTGATGTCACCCTTAGCAACATGATCTCGAATGAAATGATGACGAACTTCAATATGATTAGTTCGAGAATGTTGTACAGGATTATGACCAATTTTGATAGCACTTCCATTGTCACAAAGCAGTGGAACATGTTTCACATAAATCCCATAATCTTTAAGAGTTTGGGTCATCCAAAGTAATTGAGCACAACATGAACCAGCGGCAATGTATTCCGCTTCGGCGGTGGATAAGGATACCGAGTTTTGTTTCTTGGAAGACCAAGACACAAGAGATCTACCAAGAAATTGACAAGTACCCGAAGTGGACTTTCTATCAACCTTGTCTCCGGCATAATCCGAGTCAGAATAGCCAACAAGATCGAAAGAAGACCTCTTAGGATACCAAATGCCAAAATTTGGTGTATGGATTAAATATATCACTATCCTTTTCACAGCCTTAAGATGACAATCTTTAGGAGCATCTTGATATCGTGCACACATGCACACACTTAGCATAATATCGGGACGTGAAGCACATAGGTAGAACAATGAGCCAATCATAGAGCGATAAACCTTTTGATCAACCGGTTCACCATCTTTGGTCAAATCATTATGTCCACTAGTAGGCATGGGTGTAGACATACCTTTGCATTCTTGCATATTGAACTTCTTGAATAAGTCCTTGGTGTACTTTGTTTGAGAGACAAATGTACCTTCCTTAGTTTGCTTGATTTGCAACCCAAGAAAGAATTTGAGTTCACTCATCATAGACATCTCAAACTTCTCTGACATTAGCTTTCCAAAATTTTCACTAAAGAGAGGGTTAGTTGAACCAAATATGATATCATCAACATAAATTTGGCATACGAATAGTTCTCCATTAACCCTTTTAGTAAAAAGAGTAGAATCAATTTTACCAATTTCAAAACCACTTGTAGTAAGGAACTTGGTCAAGCATTTATACCATGCTCTAGGAGCTTGTTTAAGACCATAAAGAGCTTTGTGAAGTTTGTAAACATGATTTGGTTTCTTAGGATTGATAAAGCCGGGAGGTTGTTTGACATAAACTTCCTCCTCTATTTCACCATTTAGAAAAGCACTCTTAATGTCCATTTGGTACAAGGTGATATTATGGTGATTAGCATAGGCAAGTAAGATGCGAATGGACTCAAGTCTAGCAACGGGAGCATATGTCTCACCATAGTCCATACCTTCGACTTGTGTGTAACCTTGGGCGACGAGACGTGCTTTGTTGCGAACCACTTGTCCATCTTCATCTTGCTTGTTACGAAACACCCATTTGGTACCAATGATGTTGTGGTTGTTGTCGGGCTTCTCGACCAATGTCCAAACTTGGTTTCTCTCAAAATTATGTAGCTCTTCATGCATAGCGTTTACCCAATCCAGATCTTCCAATGCTTCTTCAACCTTCATAGGTTCAATGCTAGAGATGAATGAATAGTTTTCACAAAAGTTAGCTAAACGAGTTTTTGAGCGAGTGATTCTCCCGGTTTGTATATCATTGAGGATTTGCTCGACGGGATGATCTTTGGCAATTCTTGCTCGAACTCGTGAGAGCTTTTGCTTGGGTCTTCGTTGAGCATCTTCTTCATCTTGTTCTTCTTCTTGGCCTTCTTAATTGTTGACGTCGTCGTTCTCTTGTCGTGGTGGAGAAGGAGGTTGTTGATGTTCGTCTTGACGTATTTTCTCGTTTTCTTCATCTTGATGTGTCCCACTTGTGGATGCTTCCGTGTCGATTCTTGGTTCACCTTGTCGTGAAGTAGAAGCTTCCACTTGGACGGATGAAGTACTCTCCTTCACCTCCGCTGGACGAATTTTGCCAATGGACAAGTCTTGAATTGCTTCTGAAGGGTCTTTGTCTCCTACATCAATTGGCAATTGCTCTACTTGCGAGCCATTAGATTCATCAAACTTCACATCTACCGTCTCTTCAACCTTCCGGGTGAAATTGTTGTAGACACGGTAAGTGTGAGAGTTTGATCCATAACCAAGTAGAAAACCTTCATGAGATTTAGGAGCAAACTTTGAACGACGATGCTTATCAAGAATGTAGCACTTTGAGCCGAATACTCGAAAGTATCCAACTTGAGGCTTGTTACCGGTGAGGAGCTCGTATGCCGTCTTGCCGAGTAGCTTGTGAAGATATAAGCGATTTGTTGCGTGACAAGCTGTCTCAACCGCTTCTGCCCAAAAGTGCTTTGGCGTCTTGTATTCATCAAGCATCGTTCTTGCCATTTTGATGAGCGTTCGGTTCTTCCTCTCAACAACTCCATTTTGTTGAGGTGTGTACGTAGCTGAGAACTCGTGTGAAATCCCTTCTTCGTCAAGAAAGGTGTCCACATTTGCGTTCTTGAACTCCGTTCCGTTGTCACTCCGAACCTTCTTGATCTTCACATCAAACTGATTTTCTGCCTTCCTAGCGAAGTTTCTGAAGATCTTCTGGACCTGCGACTTGTCATTAAGAAAGAACACCCACGTAAATCTTGAAAAATCATCAACTATAACTAGACCAAAAGAATTTCCACCGAGACTCTTGTAGGCGTTGGGACCAAAAAGATCCATGTGAAGTAGCTCGAGTGGCCTCCTTGTGGTCATGATGTTCTTCACGGGATGTCTTCCTCCAACCTGTTTACCTGCTTGACAAGCACTGCAAAGTCTATCCTTATCAAATATGACATCGTTAACTCCAAGGATATGATTTCCTTTAATAAGCTTGTCAAGGTTTCTCATGACAACGTGACCTAGTCGTCTATGCCACAACCAACCTTTTGAGGATTTAGCAACAAAGCAAGTTTTAGGTTGTGCCTTTTTAGAGAAATCGACAATGTAAAGATCACCTCTACGCATACCCGTAAAGACCATTTTATGATTGCCTCGAGGAAATACTTGGCAATCTACCTCAGTAAATAGGACATTCAAACCGAAATCAGCAAGTCTAGATACTGAAAGTAAGTTGTAGCCAAGAGATTCAACGAGCATGACATTTTGAATGGAACTATCATGTGAGATGGCCACCTTACCAAGGCCAACCACTTTACCCTTTGAATTATCACCAAAGGTGACATATTTTCGAGGGTCGTTGTTTTCAGCAAGCTCACGAAACATCTCTTCATCTCCGGTCATATGATCAGTACATCCACTATCAAGAACCCATTCCTTTCCTCCTGATTCATATCCCCGAAGATTTGCCATAAGACCAAAATGTCTCATTGCATCATCAAGATCGAAGTCACTATCATCATCATCATCATCATCATAATATTCATGTTCATCATGATCTTGTGACTCATCATTTCCTAGAGAGGGTAATTCATCAGATAAATGATCATCAAAGTGGTCACTTTTATGAATTCTTATAGCTTTGAGTATGATATCATTAATGATTCCAACATCTCCTTTAGCATGCTTAAGATTGGCAAGTTCAAAAAGACATTTACCAAAACTGGGATCACTAGAGTTCATCTTACTCAAGGCAATAGATTTATGGAGAATTTCATCCAAAGTTTTCAAGGAATGATTGGGAAATCGTTCCTCAAGAAATTTCCATATAGTATAGGCACAATTTTGAGTAGGCAAGCTAGCAATCAAAATTTTGGGCAATCCTCTAATGATGAGCTCAATAGTTCTAAGATTGCGAATCATGTCAATATCTTCATCTAGGGTAGGATGCAAGGGATCAATATGGGGTGCACAAGGGCTAGCAATATACTTGTTCAAATGATATTGATTGAAGATTACAAGCATCTCATTTTTCCACTCATGAAAATACTCTCCCTCAAGAATAGGCACTCTATGTCTAAGACTCCCTAATGTAGACACATCCATCTTCCTCCAATGGTGATTAAACCAAGGCAATGGAGACCAAAGCTCTGATACCACTTGTAGGATCTAGAAGTAGATGTGTCTAGAGGGGGGTGATTAGACACTTAGTGCTAAAGTTGCAATTTTTAAGCTTTTTCGGTTTAAGTGGAGTTTAGGCACAATTTTAACACACACAATACATATCAAGCAAGCATGCAAAGAGTATATGAGCAGCAGAATGTAAAGCATGCAACTTGCAAGAATGTAAAGAGAAGGGTTTGGAGAATTCAAACGCAATTGAAGACACGGATGTTTTTCCCGTGGTTCGGATAGGTGGTGCTATCCTACATCCACGTTGATGGAGACTTCAACCCACGAAGGGTAACGGTTGCGCGAGTCCACACAGGGCTCCACCCAAGGGTAACGGTTGCGCGAGTCCTCACAGGGCTCCACCCACGAAGGGTCCACGAAGAAGCAACCACCCACAAAGGGTCCACGAAGAAGCAACCTTGTCTATCCCACCATGGCCATCGCCCACACAGGACTTGCCTCACTAGCGGTAGATCTTCACGAAGTAGGCGATCTCCTTGCCTTACAAACTCCTTGGTTCAACTCCACAATCTTGTCGGAGGCTCCCAAGTGACACCTAGCCAATCTAGGAGACACCACTCTCCAAGAAGTAACAAATGGTGTGTAGGTAATGAAGTCCTTGCTCTTGTGCTTCAAATGATAGTCTCCCCAACACTCAACTCTCTCTCATAGGATTTGGATTTGGTGGAAAGAAGATTTGAGTAGAAAGCAACTTGGGAAGGCTAGAGATCAAGATTCATATGGTAGGAATGGAATGTCTTGGTCTCAACACATGAGTAGGTGGTTCTCTCTCAGAACATATGAGTTGGAATGGTGTGTGTGTTCTGATGGCTCTCTCATCGAATGAGAAGGAGGTGGAGGGGTATATATAGCCTCCACACAAAATCCAACCGTTACATAGTTTTCCAATCTCGGTGGGACCGAATCAATAAGCTCGGTCGGACCGAAAATGTAAACCTAGTGACCGTTAGTGATTTTCGGTGGGACTGACATGCAACTCGATAGGACCGATATGGTTAGGGTTTGGGCATAACGTAATCTCGGTGAGACCGATTACACAAACTCGATGAGACCGAATTTGGTAATTAGCTAACCAGAGAGTTGGTCAGGCAAACTCGGTGGGACCGATTTGCTCTTTCGGTGAGACCGAAAAGTTACAAAGGGGAAACACTGAGTTTACATTGCAATCTCGGTGGGACCGATTCGCTCTTTCAGTGAGACCGAAAAGTTACGAAAGGGAAACAGAGAGTTTGCAACCCCATCTCGGTGAGACCGAGATCCTTATCGGTAGAACCGAATTGCTAGGGTTTTGGCAGTGGCTAATGACAAGTGAAACTCGGTGGCGCCGGATAGGAAGAATCGGTAGGACCGAGTTTGGCTTAGGGTTTAGGTCATATGTGGATATGGGAAAGTAGCTGAGGGTTTTGGAGCATATCACTAAGCACATGAAGCAAGAGGCTCATTAAGCAACACCACATCCCTCCTTAATAGTATTGGCTTTTCCTAAAGACTCAATGTGATCTTGGATCACTAAAATGTAAAATGAAGAGTCTTGAGCTTGAAGCTTTAGCCAATCCTTTGTCCTTAGCGTCTTGAAGGAGTTCCCACAACCTTTAGTCCATGCCACTCCATTGTTGAACTTATCTGAAACATGCTAGATCGAAATGTTAGTCCAACAAGAGATATGTTGTCATCAATTATCAAAACCACCTAGGGAGAACTTGTGCTTTCACAAAGTATTACACGCATGCTCCTAGGGGGATACATTGGTAAGAAAAGACCATCGCTCGTCCCCGACCGCCACTCATAAGGAAGACAATAAATAAACAAATCATGCTCCGACTTCATCACATAACGGTTCATCATACGTGCATGCTACGAGAGTCACAAACTTTAACACAAGTATTCTTTAAATTCACAACTACATCAACTAGCATGACTCTAATATTATCACCTCCATATCTCAAAACAATTATCATGCTTCAATCTTTTCTTAGTATTCAATGCACTCAAAAGAAAGTTTCACAAATCTTGAATACCAAGCACATTATTATTAAGCAAATTACCATGCTATTAAGACTCTCAAAATGATTTAAGTGAAGCATGATAGATCAATAGTTTCTTTAAAACATATCCACCACCGTGCTCTAAAAGATCTAAGTGAAGCACATAGAGCAAAATTATAATGCTAAAAGATATAAGTGAAGCACATAGAGCAAAATTACTTAGCTCAAAAGATATAAGTGAAGCACATAGAGCAAAACTACATAGCTCAAAAGATATAAGTGAAGCACATAGAGCAAAATTATAATGCTCAAAAGATATAAGTGAAGCACATAGAGCAAAACTACATAGCTCAAAAGATATAAGTGAAGCACATAGAGCAAAACTACATAGCTCAAAAGATATAAGTGAAGCACATAGAGCAAAATTATAATGCTCAAAAGATATAAGTGAAGCACATAGAGCAAAATTATAATGCTCAAAAGATATAAGTGAAGCACATAGAGTATTCTATCAAATTCTAATTCATGTATGGATTTCTCAAAAGGTGTGTACAGCAAGGATGATTGTGGCATACTAAAACACAAAGACACAAATAATACAAGACGCTCCAAGCAAAACACATATCATGTTGGTGAATAAAAATATAGCTCCAAGTAAATTACCGATGGAAGTGGACGAAAGAGGGGATGCCTTCCGGGGCATCCCCAAGCTTTGACTTTTTGGTGTACTTGGATTATCTTGGGGGTGCCATGGGCATCCCCAAGCTTAGGATCTTGCCACTCCTTGTTCCATAATCCATCACAAGAATTGACCAAAAACTTGAAAACTTCACAACACAAAACTCAAAGTAGAAAACTCGTGAGCTCCGTTAGCGAAAGAAAACAAAAGACCACTTCAAGGTACTGTAATGAACTCATTCTTTATTTATATTGGTGTTAAACCTACTGTATTCCAACTTCTCTATGGATTATAAACTATTTTACTAACCATAGATTCATCAAAATAAGCAAACAACACACGAAAAACATCTGTCAAAAACAGAACAGTCTGTAGTAATCTGTAGCTAGCGCAAGATCTGGAACCCCCAAAATTCTAAAATAAATTTCTGGACGTGAGGAATTTATCTATTAATCATCTGCAAAAAGAATTAACTAAATATCACTCTCCAAATAAAAATGACAGCAGTTCTCGTGAGCGCTAAAGTTTCTGTTTTTTACAGCAAGTTTAACAAGACTTTCCCCAAGTCTTCCCAACGGTTCTACTTGGCACAAACACTAATTAAACACAAAAAACACAACCAAAACAGAGGCTAAATAATTTATTTATTACTAAACAGGAGCAAAAAGCAAGGAATAAAAATAAAATTGGGTTGCCTCCCAACAAGCGCTATCGTTTAACGCCCCTAGCTAGGCATAAAAGCGAGGATAGATCTAGGTATTGCCATCTTTGGTAGGCAATCCATAAGTGGCTCTCATGATAGTTTCATATGGAAATTTTATTTTCTTTCTTGGAAAGTGTTCCATGCCCTTTTTAATGGAAATTGAAATCTAATATTACCTTCCTTCATATCAATAATCGCACCAACCGTTCTATGGAAAGGTCTACCAAGAATAATAGGGCAAGAAGGATTGCAATCTATATCAAGAACAATGAAATCTACGGGCACATAGTTTTTATTTGCAACAATAATAACATCATTAATCCTTCCCATACGTTTCTTAATAGTAGAATCCACAAGATGCAAGTTTAGAGAGCAATCATCAAAATTGCGGAAATCTAGCAAATCACACAAAGTTTTGGGGATAGTGGAAACACTAGCACCCAAATCACACAAAGCATAAAACTCATGATCTTTAATTTTAATTTTAATAGTTGGTTCCCACTCATCATAGAGTTTTATAGGGATAGAAACTTTCAACTCAAGTTTTTCTTCATAAGATTGCATCAAGGCATCAACAATATGTTCGGTGAAGGCTTTATTTTTACTATAAGCATGTGGAGAATTTAGCACGGATTGCAACAAGGAAATACAATCAATTAAAGAGCAACTTTCATGATTAAATTCCTTGAAATCCAATATAGTGGGTTTAGCAACATCCAGATTTTTATTTCTTTCAATCCCACTTTCATCAATTTCATCATAAAGATCTAAATACTCCGAATTTTCAGAACGTCTTCTAGGTAAAGGAAGATCATATTCAGTTTCATCAAGATTCATATTTCAAAACAAAGATTTAATAGGATACACATCAATAACTTTTAGATCTTCATCTTGATTTTCATAGGAATTGGAAGAACATGCTTTAATAAAGGCATCTTTGGAAGCACGCATCCTAGCGGTTCTTTCCTTGCACTCATCAATGGAAATTCTCATGGCTTTGAGAGACTCATTGATATCATGCTTAGGAGGAATATATCTAAGCTTTAAAGAATCAATCTCAAGAGAAGTTCTATCAACGTTCCTAGCCAAATCATCAACTTTAAGCAATTTCTCTTCAAGAAAAGCATTAAAATTCTTTTGTGAATTCATAAACTCTTTAACACTATTCTAAAATTCAGAGGCATCTTATTATAATTTCCATAAGAGTTGTTGTAGGAATTCCCATAATTATTAGAAGGATTACTAGGATATGGCCTAGGATTAAAATTCCCTCTATAAGCGTTGTTACCAAAATTATTCCTACCAACAAAATTCACATCCATAGATTCATTGTTATTCTCAATCAAAGTAGACAAAGGCATATCATTAGGATCAGAAGAAACACTCTTAGTAGCAAATAATTTCATAAGTTCATCCATCTTTCCGCTCAAAACATTGATTTCTTCTATCGCATGCACTTTTTTATTATAAGATCTTTTAGTATGCCATTGAGAATAATTAACCATAATATTATCTAGGAGTTTAGTAGCATCTCCTAAAGTGATTTCCATAAAAGTGCATCCCGCGGCCGAATCTAAAAGATTTCTAGAAGCAAAATTCAATCCGGCATAAATTTTTTGTATAATCATCCACAAATTCAAACCATGAGTAGGGCAATTACGTATCATTAATTTCATTCTCTCCCAAGATTGTGCAACATTTTCATGATCAAGTTGCTTAAAGTTCATAATATCGTTTCTAAGAGAGATGATCTTAGCGGGAGGGAAATACTTAGAGATAAAAGCATCTTTGCACTTGTTCCAAGAATCAATACTAGTTTTAGGCAAAGACGAGAACCAAGCTTTAGCACGATCTCTAAGCGAAAAAGGAAATAGCTTCAATTTAACGACATCATTATCGACATCTTTTTTCTTTTGCATATCACATAAATCAACGAAGCTATTCAGATGAGTAGCAGCATCTTCACTAGGAAGGCCGGCGAATTGATCTTTCATAACAAGATTCAACAAAGAAGTATTGATTTCACAAGATTCAGTATTGGCAAGAGGAGCAATCGGAGTGCTAAGGAAATCATTATTATTGGTATTGGTGAAGTCACACAATTTGGTAGTATCTTGAGCCATCGCGACAAACAAGCAATCCGACACATGAGCAAACAAAAGGCAAGCGGGCAAAAAGAGGCAAATAGAGAGGGAGGATAGAGAGAGAGAGAGGGCGAATAAAACACCAAGGGTGAAGTGGGGGAGAGGAAAACGAGAGGCAAATGGCAAATAATGTAACGCGAGAGATAGGGATTGTGACGGGTACTTGGTATGTTGACTTTTTGCGTAGACTCCCCGGCAATGGCGCCAGAAATCCTTCTTGCTACCTCTTGAGCTTGCGTTGGATTTCCCCTAGTAGGAAGGGATGATGCAGCAGAGTAGCGTAAGTATTTCCCTCAGTTTTTGAGAACCAAGGTATCAATCTAGTAGGAGGCCACGCTCAAGTCCCTCATACCCGCTCAAAACGATAGCTACTCGCAACCAACGCGATTAGGGGTTGTCGATCCCTTCACGGTCACTTACGAGAGTGATATCTGATAGATATAATATTTTCGGTATTTTTGGTATAGAGATGCAAAGTGAAAAGTAAAAGGCAAAGTAAAAAGCAAAGCAAGATTAAAGTGATGGAGATTAATATGATGAGAATAGACCCGGGGGCCATAGGTTTCACTAGTGGCTTCTCTCAAGAGCATAAGTATTCTACGGTGGGTGAACAAATTACTGTTGAGCAATTGACAGAATTGAGCATAGTTATGAGAATATCTAGGCATGATCATGTATATAGGCATCACGTCCGTGACAAGTAGACCGAAACGATTCTGCATCTACTACTATTACTCCACTCATCGACCGCTATCCAGCATGCATCTAGAGTATTAAGTTAAAAACAGAGTAACGCTTTAAGCAAGATGACATGATGTAGAGAGATAAATTCATGCAATATGAGATAAACCCCATCTTGTTATCCTCGACGGCAATGATGCAGTACGTGCCTTGCTGCCCCTTCTGTCACTGGGAAAGGACACCGCAAGATCGAACCCAAAGCTAAGCACTTCTCCCATGGCAAGAACTACCAATCTAGTTGGCCAAACCAAACGGATAATTCGAAGAGACTTGCAAAGATAACCAATCATACATAAAAGAATTCAGAGAAGATTCAAATATTATTCATAGATAGACTTGATCATAAACCCACAATTCATCGGTCTCAACAAACACACCGCAAAAAGAAGATTACATCGAATAGATCTCCACGAGAGAGGGGGAGAACTTTGTATTGAGATCCAAAAAGAGAGAAGAAGCCATCTAGCTACTAACTATGGACCCGAAGGTCTGAGGTAAACTACTCACACTTCATCGGAGAGGCTATGATGATGTAGACGCCCTCCGTGATGACGGCCCTCTCCGGCGGAGCTCCGGAACAGGCCCCAAGATGGGATCTCGTGGATACAGAAAGTTGCGGCGGTGGAATTAGGTTTTTGGCTCCTCTTCTGTTTGTTAGGGGGTACATAGGTATATATAGGAGGAAGGAGTACGTCGGTGGAGCACCAAGGGGCCCACGAGGCAGGGGGCGCGCCCTAGGGGGGTGGGCGCGCCCCCACCCTCGTGACTGCCTCTTTGACTCCTTGGAGTAGGTTCCAAGTCTCCTGGATCACGTTCGGTGAGAAAATCATGTTCCCGAAGGTTTTATTCCGTTTGGACTCCGTTTGATATTCTGTTTCTCCAAAATACCGAAATAGGCAAAAAAACAGCAATTCTGGGCCGGGCCTTCGGTTAATAGGTTAGTCCCAAAAATAATATAAAAGTGGAAAATAAAGCCCAATATAGTCCAAAACATTAGATAATATAGCATGGAGCAATCAAAAATTATAGATACGTTGGAGACATATCACATCATCGCTTTGAGAAGTATGTGATAAGCAAGAGCTCACCCTAAATTTGTGCATTATTTAAAATTTGCTTTTGAATACAAATGCACAATCGATTAGGATCATGGGTTACTCTTCCATGTCACATACATCTTGGTGGAGCTCTCAAAATGATGGAATTAAAAGCATGCACTCATCACCAAGCAAAGTGAATGATCATATATGGGATATAAGAGATAATATCATCCAGGCAAGCATTAAAGTAGCATATGATGAAACACATGATCAAACAAGTATCTCACACGGAGACAGGGTATCAACCAAGCACACAATAAAGTTCAACCAAAAGCAAGAGAGACAAAGAAGCAAAAACACTCTCTCTCGAAGCCTATGATCTATACATTTCTCCCCCTTTGGCAACAAGTTACCAAAAAGTTCGAAATGCATAGTGCTATGCGTCTCTCAGGCTAGGTCTTCAAGAGGTGGTGTAGAGAGAACTCCAAGGACGAAGGCATCTGTTGATGTAGTTGGAGCTGGTGGAGTGGGTGCTGGTGGTGGCATTGAACCTGTAGCTGCTGGTGCTGATGATGTAGCTCTAGAATCTGGTACTGGCACGGCAGCAGACCTCTGACCTCGTGGCACATGCTGAAAAGCATCCGTAGTTGCCTTCCCTCTCTTCTCCTCAGCTTCCTCCTGGAGCTGCTCAACTGAAGTCTGTATCTCAGTCACCTTGAGATCAAGATCATAGAATTTTGACTCAACAATCCTTTCCATGCTCTCTTGATTTTGATTCAGGGTGGCCAAGCCCTTCTCAATCCTCAGTGTAGCTTGAATAAGATAACCTAATTGATCTTGTTTGCTCTTTAAGAACACCTGAGATGCTTCCTCCGCACTTAGCATCCTTGCAGCCTTCTCTGCCTTAGCCTTAGTTCTCTTCTCTTGTGCTTGTGCTGATGAAGGTTCATCCTCATGCATCACAACTGTGTTATCTGAAGGAAATATGCCCTAGAGGAAATAATAAAGTTATTATTTATTTCCTTATATCATGATAAATGTTTATTATTCCTGCTAGAATTGTATTAACCGGAAACTTAGTACATGTGTGAATACATAGACAAACAAAATGTCACTAGTATGCATCTACTTGACTAGATCATTGAATCAATGATGGTTATGTTTCCTAACCATAGACATGAGTTGTCATTTGATTAACGGGATCACATCATTAGAGAATGATGTGATTGACTTGACCCATCCGTTAGCTTAGCACGATGATCGTTTAGTTTGTTGCTATTGCTTTCTTCATGACTTATACATGTTCCTATGACTATGAGATTATGCAACTCCCGAGTACCGGAGGAACACTTTGTGTGCTACCAAACGTCACAATGTAACTGGTTGATTATAAAGGTGCTCTACAGGTGTCTCCGATGGTGCTTGTTGAGTTGGCATATATCAAGATTAGGATTTGTCACTCCGATTTTTGGAAAGCTATCTCTGGGCCCTCTCGGTAATGCACATCACTATAAGCCTTGCAAGAAATGCAACTAATGAGTTAGTTGCAAGATGATGCATTACGGAACGAGTAAAGAGACTTGCCGGTAACGAGATTGAGCTAGGTATTGGGATACCGATGATCGAATCTCGGGCAAGTAACATACCGATGACAAAGGGAACAACGTATATTATTATGCGGTCTGACCGATAAAGATCTTCGTAGAATATGTAGGAACCAATATGAGCATCTAGGTTCCGCTATTGGTTATTGACTGAAGACATGTCTCAGTCATGTCTACATAGTTCTCGAACCCGTAGGGTTTGCACGCTTAAAGTTCTATGGTGATCGATATTACGAGTTTATATGTTTTGATGTACCGAAGGTAGTTCGGAGTCCCGGATATGATCACGGACATGACAAGGAGTCTCGAAATGGTCGAGACATATAGATTGATATATTGTAAGCCTACATTTGGACATCGGAAGAGTTCCAGGTGAAATCGGGATTTTACCGAAGTACCGGGGGGTTACCGGAACCCCCCGGGGGCTTAATGGGCCTACATGGGCCTTAGTGGAAATAGAGGGTAGCAAGGGGAGTGTGGGGCGCGCCCCCAAGGCCCAAACCGAATTGGTTTAGGGCAAGGGGGGCCGGCCCCCTCTTTCCTTCTCCTCCTTCCCTTTCCTTCCCCTTTTCCTACTGCTACTAGGAAAGGAGTCCTACTCCCGGTGGGAGTAGGACTCCCCCCTTGGCACGCCCTCCTTGGCCGGGTGCCTCTCCCCCTTGCTCCTTTATATACGGGGGCAGGGGGCACCTCTAGACACACAAGTTGATCATTGATCTCTCCCAGCCATGTGCGGTGCCCCCCTCCACCATACTCCACCTCGGTCATATCGTAGCGGTGCTTAGGCGAAGCCCTGCAACGGTAGATTCATCAACATCGTCAGCACGCCGTCGTGCTGGCGAAACTCTCCCTCGAGCTCTACGGGATCATGACTTCGCGGGACATCACCGAGCTGAACATGTGCTGAATGCGGAGGTGCCGTACGTTCGGTACTGAGGATCGGTCGATCATGAAGACGTACGACTACATCAATCGTGTTGTCATAACGCTTCCGCTTAACAATCTACAAGGGTACGTGGACGACACTCCCCCCTCTCGTTTCTATGCATCACCATGATCTTGCATGTGCGTAAGAAATTTTTGGAATTACTACGTTCCCCAACAATGGCATCCGAGCCAGGTTTATGCGTAGATGTTATATGCACGAGTAGAACACAAGTGAGTTGTGGGCGATACAAGTCATACTGCTTACCAGCATATCATACTTTGGTTTGGCGATATTGTTGGATGAAGCGGCCCGGACTGACATTACGCGTACGATTACGCGAGACTGGTTCTACCGACGTGCTTTGCACACAGGTGGCTGGCGGGTGTCAGTTTCTCCAACTTTAGTTGAACCGAGTGTGGCTACGCCCGGTCCTTGAGAAGGTTAAAACATCACTAACTTGACAAACTATCATTGTGGTTTTGATGCGTAGGTAAGAACGGTTCTTGCTCAGCCCGTAGAAGCCACATAAAACTTGCCACAACAAAGTAGAGGACGTCTAACTTGTTTTTGTAGGGCTTGTTGTGATGTGATATGCTCAAGACGTGATGAGATATAAGTTGTTGTATGAGATGATCATGTTTTGTTGAAGTTATCGGTAACTGGCAGAAGCCTTATGGTTGTCTCTTTATTGCATAAGAGATGCAAGCGCCAAATAATTGCTTTACTTTATCGCTATCTAGTTGCAAGAGCAATAGTTGGCGAGACAACCATGTGATGACACGTTGATAGAGATCAAGATGATGGAGATGATGGTGTCATGCCTGTGACGGTAGAGATCATGCCGGTACTTTGGAGATGGAGATCAAAGGCGCAAGATGATCATGGCCATATCATGTCACATATTTTGATTGCATGTGATGTTTATCCTTTATGCATCTTATTTTGCTTAGTTCGGCGGTAGCATTATAAGATGATCTCTCACTAAATTTCAAGGTAAAAGTGTTCTCGCTGAGTATGCATCGTTGCCAAAGTTCGTCGTGCCGAGACACCACGTGATGATCGGGTGTGATAAGCTCAATTATCATCTACAAAGGGTGTAAGATAGTTTTGCACACGCAGAATACTCGGGTTAAACTTGACGAGCCTAGCATATGCAGATATGGCCTTGGAACACTGAGACCGAAAGGTCGAGCGTGAATCATATAGTAGATATGATCAACATAGTGATGTTCACCATTGAAAACTACTCCATTTCACGTGATGATCGGTCATGGTTTAGTTGATTTGGATCACGTGATCACTTAGATGATTAGAGGGATGTCTGTTTAAGTGGGAGTTCTTAAGTAATATGATTAATTGAACTTTAATTTATGATGAACTTAGTCCTGATAGTATTTGCATATCTATGTTGTAGATCAATAGCTTGCGATGTAGCTCCCCATTTATTTTTGATATGTTCCTAGAGAAAATAAAGTTGAAAGATGTTAGTAGCAATGATGCGGATTGGATCCATGATCTGAGGATTATCCTCATTGCTGCACAGAAGAATTATGTCCTTGATGCACCGCTAGGTGACTGATACGTCTCCGTCGTATCTACTTTTCCAAACACTTTTGCCCTTGTTTTGGACTTTAACTTGCATGATTTGAATGGAACTAACCCGGAATGACGCTGTTTTCAGCAGAATTACCATGGTGTTATTTATGTGCAGAAACAAACGTTCTCGGAATGACCTGAAACTTCACGGAGCAACTTTTTGGAAAATATAAAAAATACCTGCAAAAGATGAAGCACAGGGGGCCCACCACCTGTCCACGAGGGTGGGGGGCTCGCCTGCCCCCTAGGGCGCGCCCCCTACCACGTGGGCCCCCTGGAGCTCCTCCGACTCCAACTCCAACTCTATATATTGTGTTTTGGGGAGAAAAAATCAAAGAGAAGAAATCATTGCGTTTTTCGATACGGAGCCGCCGTCAAGCCCTAAAACCTCTCGGGAGGGCTGATCGGAGTCCGTTCGGGGCTCCCGAGAGGGGAATCCGTCGCCATCGTCATCATCAACCATCCTCCATCACCAATTTCATGATGCTCACCGCCGTGCGTGAGTAATTCCATCGTAGGCTTGCTGGACGGTGATGGGTTGGATGAGATTTATCATGTAATCGAGTTAGTTTTGTTAGGGTTCGATCCCTAGTATCTGCTACGTCTTGAGCTTGCGTTGGTTTTCCCCGAAGAGGAAGGGATGATGCAGCAGAGCAGCATAAGTATTTCCCTCAGTTTTTGAGAACCAAGGTATCAATCCAGTAGGAGCCCACGCTCAAGTCCCTCGTACCTGCACAAAGCGATAGCTACTCGCAACCAACACGATTAGGGGTTGTCAAGCCCTTCACGGTCACTTACGAGAGTGAGATCTGATAGATAGAATATTTTTGGTATTTTTGATATAAAGATGCAAAGTAAAAAAAGTAAAGGCAAAGTAAATAGCAAAACAATATAAAAGTGATGGAGATTGATATGATGAGAATAGACTCGGCGGCCATAGGTTTCACTAGTGGCTTCTCTCAAGATCATAAGTATTCTATGGTGGGTGAACAAATTACTGTTGAACAATTGATAGAATTGTGCATAATTATGAGAACTAGTCGCCACCCCGTGCATTCGCACGGCCAGTTATTTAGTATTACATTGTAATCTATATAACATAAAGCTATGTGTTGTGTACATTTACACTGGGACGTGCCATCTAATTTCTTTCAAATAAGTCATATAGTATTTTCAACATGGGGATTCATAGGCGAATGTATGTATTCCACAAAGGAGTTAGTTGGGTAACTTGATATTATATCTTTATACGATTTTATCGTTTATATCTTTGAGGAAGTTTGATATCACTTTTATGTCATTTCAAAAGCATGCAGAGCAGTCTAATATATATTGCTTACTTTCTTAGGTCTACTCTGGTATTTGTATATGCTTGGGATTTTTATATGTGTACTATCTCAAAGTATTATCCTTTTTACATATTATAGTCATCTCTTCAAAACATTAAATTACATGAACTATGGAATTCGAAATTAACATGTTTTCATTATCAATAGAAACTATTTTTCCTGTAAACAAACTCATTAGAATTAAAACAATAAGAAGAATATTTTCAGATATTTGATATCCTTGAAACTCCGTGTTAATGTTGCGAGTTAAAAACCCAGGCAATGATAGAACCAATAAGTTGAGACTAAACAAACTGACAACTTGATAGGATTCAAATTTGAAGAAAGCCACAACATCGAAAGAGCTTTGGTTCAATAGCAATGAACCTTACATTAACGGATTTCTATTACATGCACATGAATCACATGGAATATGTATAAACTGAAAAGTTGGGTCGTACATCATGGCCTTAGGTGACAAATTTACTTCCATCTCCACATGTACTACATGGAAAAATATTTTGCGATTATTGAAGAAACAAACCATGCATGATCGCTTAGTTAATACGGAAACCTTAAGAGCGCCCAGTCATTCCAATCATGAATTTTATAGCAGTCCGTAATTTAAATGCAAATAAAAATCTTGAATATTGGTGATCATTGATTTTCTACAACCATTGATAGTTGCAGGCATACATTGTGAAAAATAATTCCAATCCGAGAAACTGTTCTATAGACAATTCCTTATTTAATAGTCAAAGCAGGCTTTCTAAAACACAAAATCATAATTTTCATATCCAATATTAAGTACGAACATGGACCATATCAAGGTTGATCCTTGTCCACGGGGTAGCCAGAGTAAAAGCTTTGTCCGACCCATTGCACATATATGCTGACCTGTCTTATAGAGGGGTCTGAAATTAATGACGCACTAGAAAGAGCCAATATAAGAAAAAAAATATGTGCGACTTGAACAGCCTCAGCATGGCCGACCCCTCTCTGGTGACCATTACAATGGGTGTTTTGCTCACACAATACATCATACACATAGTGAGCAGGTCCAGGGATAGATGAAGGAGAGTGATAGTTAGAACTGCCCAAAGTACAGGGGCATACTGCAAAGACGTACATTGTTGTGCTGGGAGGTCTAACCTTGCTGGAGGTTTAATCCGTCCACGTCGGAGCCGTGGATGGGGAAGTTCATCCATCGCACGACAGAGTTCTGGTACTTGGAGAATCTCAACACCTGAATCAATCGTGGAGTTTTTTTCCTTTGGAGGGAGAGAGGAAGCAGACCCGGTTTCTAAGGATGAGGCATATAAGGCATTAATAGAAAGGACTTCCAGATGCTACATGCTTAACATCACGGCATGATTCTTATTGGACGGAATTAATCTTATCATATTAGTAAAGAAACAAAATCATGTCCACTGGGAGCACCACTGATATGATCATCCAAATATATTGAGACATGAAAAAGGAAGATCTAGCCACTTCAAGCTTGATGACACCCAGAGACGGATCTATTTCTAGTACACGCAGATGAGGGCCCGAGTACCTACAAAATCTGCAGCCATGTAGCGGATCCTTCCTTCTGCCTTGCCATGCGCCTTTGGCCGATGGCAATCAGTCTTCAGTTCATTATCAATGGCGCTCGCAAGTTTAGGACCACATCGAGAGGAGCCGCTGAAACCCATGTGCAATACCGATGGAGTTGAGGAGATTTTTTCTATGAGAGTTTGAGAGAAATACGTGAGGGATTCCTTTTTAGATGGAGATATGTGAGATATTGAGAGAGTTTGACTGGGGAAGAGAGAAACGTACGTGAGAGTTTTCTGTCATTGGAGAGAGATGCGTGAGACATTGGGAGAGATATTGTACTCGTATTCTTTTTCTTGTTGGAGGGATACATGAGAGGTCCTCAAAAACTAAAAGATTGACAGAGATTCTACGCAAAAAAAATATTGGGAGAGATTTTTCTAGAGATATGTAAGAAAAGTAAGTATTTTTTTGAGATAGAGATATATGAAAGATTGAGAGAGTTTTTGGGTTGTGGGAGAGATATGTGAGAGTTTTTTTTCTTGTTTGAGAGATACGTGAGATATATGTGGGGATTGGATTACGTGCTAGTTTTTTAGGTATTTTTCCCCAGGATTTTAAGGATTAATCCACACGTTTATAACTCGGTTGCATCTTATATTTTTTGCCCACGATTTAAAGGTTTAATCTACACCGTTATAACTTGGTCCCATCAGATTAACGGCTCCTAATTTCTGATTTAGATATTTTTTTGCCCAAGAGTTTAAGGATTAATCTTCACCGTTATAACTCAGTCCCATCAGATTAACGGCTCCTAATTTCTGATTAACGTGGTAATTTCTTGGGAGTCACAAATTAGTAGAGGTATAGATATAGATAGATAGATATCTAGGCATGATCATGTATATAGGCATCACGTCCATGACAAGTAGATCGAAACGATTCTGCATCTACTACTATTACTCCACTCATCGACCGCTATCCAGCATGCATCTAGAGTATTAAGTTAAAAACAGAGTAACGCCTTAAGCAAGATGACATGATGTAGAGAGATAAAATCATGCAATATGAAATAAACCCCATCTTGTTATCCTCAATGCCAACGAAACAATACGTGCCTTGCTGCCCCTTCTGTCACTGGGTAAGGACACCGCAAGATCGAACGCAAAGCTAAACACTTCTCCCATGGCAAGAACTACCAATCTAGTTGGCCAAACCAAACGGATAATTTGAAGAGACTTGCAAAGATAACCAATCATGCATAAAAGAAATCAGAGAAGATTCAAATATTATTCATAGATAGACTGGATCATAAACGCACAATTCATCGGTCTCAACAAACACACCACAAAAAGAAGATTATATCGAATAGATCTCCACAAGAGAGGGGGAGAACTTTGTATTGAGATTCAAAGAGAGAGAAGAAGCCATCTAGCTACTAACTATGGACCCGAAGGTCTGAGGTAAACTACTCACACTTCATCGGAGGGGCTATGATGATGTAGAAGCCCTTCGTGATGACGGACCTCTTTCGGCGGAGCTCCGGAACAGGCCCCAAGATGGGATCTCGTGGATATAGAAAGTTGCGGCGGTGGAATTAGGTTTTTGGCTCCTGTTCTAATCGTTTGGGGGTACGTGTATATATATAGGAGGAAGGAGTACGTCGGTGGAGCACCGAGGGGCCCACGAGGCAGGGGGGCGCGCCCTAGGGGGGGGGCGCCCCCACCCTCGTGACCACCTCTTTGATCCCTTGCAGTAGGGTCCAAGTCTCCTGGATCACGTTCGGTGAGAAAATCACGTTTCCGAATATTTTATTCCGTTTGGACTCTGTTTGATATTCTGTTTATCCGAAACACTGAAAGAGGCAAAAAACAGCAATTCTGGGCCGGGCCTCCGGTTAATAGGTTAGTCCCAAAAATAATATAAAATTGGAAAATAAAGCCCAATATAGTCTAAAACAGTAGATAATATAGCATGGAGCAATCAAAAATTATAGATATGTTGGAGACGTATCAGGCATCCCCAAGCTTAATTCCTGCTCGTCCTCGAGTAGGTAAATGATAAAAAGAGAATTTTTGATGCGGAGTGCTACTTGGAACAATTTTAATGCAAATCTTCTTAATTGTGGTATGAATATTCAGATTAGAAAGATTCAAGACAAAAGTTTATATTGACATAGAAAATAATAATACTTCAAGCATACTAACAAAGCAATTATGTCTTCTCAAAATAACATGCTGTTCTAATCGTTTGGGGGTACGTGTATATATATAGGAGGAAGGAGTACGTCGGTGGAGCACCGAGGGGCCCACGAGGCAGGGGGGCGCGCCCTAGGGGAGGGGGCGCCCCCACCCTCGTGACCACCTCTTTGATCCCTTGCAGTAGGGTCCAAGTCTCCTGGATCACGTTCGGTGAGAAAATCACGTTTCCGAATATTTTATTCCGTTTGGACTCTGTTTGATATTCTGTTTATCCGAAACACTGAAAGAGGCAAAAAACAGCAATTCTGGGCCGGGCCTCCGGTTAATAGGTTAGTCCCAAAAATAATATAAAATTGGAAAATAAAGCCCAATATAGTCTAAAACAGTAGATAATATAGCATGGAGCAATCAAAAATTATAGATATGTTGGAGACGTATCAGGCATCCCCAAGCTTAATTCCTGCTCGTCCTCGAGTAGGTAAATGATAAAAAGAGAATTTTTGATGCGGAGTGCTACTTGGAACAATTTTAATGCAAATCTTCTTAATTGTGGTATGAATATTCAGATTAGAAAGATTCAAGACAAAAGTTTATATTGACATAGAAAATAATAATACTTCAAGCATACTAACAAAGCAATTATGTCTTCTCAAAATAACATGGCCAAAGAAAGTTATCCCTACAAAATCATATAGTCTGGCTATGCTCCATCTTCCCCACACAAAGTATTTAAATCATGCACAACCCCAATGACAAGCCAAGCAATTGTTTCATACTCTAGCTTTTTCAATCTTCACGCAATACATGAGCGTGAGCCATGGATATAGCACTATAGGTGGAATAGAATGGTGGTTGTGGAGAAGACAAAAAAGGAGAAGATAGTCTCACATCAACTAGGCGTATCAACGGGTTATGGAGATGCCCATCAATAGATATCAATGTGAGTGAGTAGGGATTGCCATGCAACGGATGCACTAGAGCTATAAATGTATGAAAGCTCAACAAAAGAAACTAGTGGGAGTGCATCCAACTTGCTTGCTCACGAAGACCTAGGGCAATTTGAGGAAGCCCATCATTGGAATATACAAGCCAAGTTCTATAACGTAAAATTCCCACTAGTATATGAAAGTGACAACATATGAGACTCTCTATATGAAGAACATGGTGCTACTTTGAAGCACAATATATGAGACTTGCTATATCATGGTGCTACTTTGAAGCACAAGTGTGGAAAAAAAGGATAGTAGCATTGCCCCTTTTTTATTTATTTATTTTTTTTGGGCCTTCTTTTTTTCTTTGGCCTTTCTCTTTTTTGGGACAATGCTCTATTGAATGATGATCATCACACTTCTATTTATTTACAACTCAATGATTACAACTCGATACTAAAACAAAGTATGACTCTATATGAATGCCTCCGGCGGTGTACCGGGATATGCAATGAATCAAGAGTGACAAGTATGAAAGAATTATGAAGTGGCTTTGCCACAAATACTATGTCAACTACATGATCATGCTAAGCAATATGACAATGATGGATGTGTCATGATGAACTAGATGGTGGAAAGTTGCATGGCAATATATCTCGGAATGGCTATGGAAATGCCATAATAGGTAGGTATGGTGGCTGTTTTGAGGAAGGTATATGGTAGGTGTATGATACCGGTGAAAGTGTGCGCGGTATTTAGAGAGGCTAGCAAAGGTGGAAGGGTGAGAGTGCGTATAATCCATGGACTCAACATTAGTCATAAAGAACTCATATACTTATTGCAAAAATTAGAAGTTATCAAAGCAAAGTATTACGCGCATGCTCCTAGGGGGATAGATTGGTAGGAAAAGACCATCGCTCGTCCCCGACCGCCACTCATAAGGAAGACAATCAATAAATAAATCATGCTCTGACTTCATCACATAACGGTTCACCATACGTGCATGCTACGGGAATCACAAACTTCAACACAAGTATTCTTTAAATTCACAACTACTCAACTAGCATGACTTTAATATTATCACCTCCATATCTCAAAACAATTATCATGCTTCAATCTTTTCTTAGTATTCAACACACTCAAAAGAAAGTTTCACAAATCTTGAATACCAAGCATATTATTATTAGGCAAATTACCATGCTATTAAGAGACTCTCAAATTAATTTAAGTGAAGCATGAGAGATCAATAGTTTCTTTAAAATGAATCCACCACCGTGCTCTAAAAGATCTAAGTGAAGCACATAGAGCAAAATTATCTAGCTCAAAAGATATAAGTGAAGCACATAGAGCAAAATTATCTAGCTCAAAAGATATAAGTGAAGCACATAGAGTAAAATTATCTAGCTCAAAAGATATAAGTGAAGCACATAGAGCAAAATTATCTAGCTCAAAAGATATAAGTGAAGCACATAGAGCAAAATTATCTAGCTCAAAAGATATAAGTGAAGCACATAGAGTATTCTATCAAATTTTAATTCATGTATGGCTCTCTCAAAAGGTGTGTACAGCAAGGATGATTGTGGCATACTAACAAACAAAGAACACAAATAATACAAGACGCTCCAAGCAAAACACATATCATGTTGGTGAATAAAAATATAGCTCCAAGTAAATTACCGATGGAAGTGGACGAAAGAGGGGATGCCTTCCGGGGCATCCCCAAGCTTTGACTTTTTGGTGTCCTTGGATTATCTTGGGGGTTCCATGGGCATCCCCAAGCTTAGGCTCTTCCACTCCTTGTTCCATGATCCATCAAAAGAATTCACCCAAAACTTGAAAACTTCACAACACAAAACTCAAGATAGAAAACTCGTGAGCTCCGTTAGCGAAAGAAAACAAAAGACCACTTCAAGTTACTATAATTAACTCATTATTTATTTGTATTGGTATTAAACCTACTGTATTCCAAATTCTCTATGGATTATAAACTATTTTACTAGCCATAGATTCATCAAAATAAGCAAACAACACACGAAAAACAGAATCTGTCAAAAACAGAACAGTCTGTAGTAATCTGTAGCTAGCGCAAAATCTGGAACCCCAAAAATTCTAAAATAAATTTCTGGACGTGAAGAATATATCTATTAATCATCTGCAAAAATAATTAACTAAATATCACTCTTCAAATAAAAATGACAGCAGTTCTCGTGAGCGCTAAAGTTTCTGTTTTTTACAGCAAGTTCAACAAGACTTTCCCCAAGTCTTCCCAATGGTTCTACTTGGCACAAACACTAATTAAACACAAAAAACACAAACAAAACAGAGGCTAAATAATTTATTTATTGAATGACAGAAAGGAAAAATATTGGGTTGTCTCCCGACAAGCGCTTTTCTTTAAAGCTTTTCTAGCTAGGCATTGATAATTTTAATGATGCTCACATGAAGGACAAGAATTGAAGCACAAAGAGAGCATCATAAAACATGTGACAAACACATCTAAGTCTAGCATACTTCCTATGCATAAGCATCTTATAGGCAAACAAATTATCATGGCAAGCAAAAACTAGCATATGCATGGAAGAGGAAAGAAACAATAGTAATCTCAACATAACGAGAGGTAATTTAGTAACATGAAGATTTCTACAACCATATTTTCCTCTCTTATAGTAATTACATGTAGGATCATAAGCAAATTCAACAAAATAGCTATCACATAAAATATTTTCAACATGATCCACATGCATGCAAAGTTGACACTCTTCCAAAATAGTGGGATTAACATTAACTAAAGTCATGACTTCTCCAAACCCACTTTCAATAATATTGCAAACACTATTATCAATCTCATATTCATCATGGGGTTTAAATAAATTTTCAAGATCATAAGAAGAATCACCCAAATCATAATCATTGCAACAAGTAGTAGACATAGCAAAACTAGCATCCCCAAGCTTAGGGTTTTGCATCTTATTAGCACAATTGACATCAAGAGGATTTATAAAAAAATCATTGCAATCATGCTTTTTATTCAAAGATCTATCACGAGTCACTCCATAAAGCACTTCATCACAATTTTCAGATTTACGGATTTCAGGCAAAAGCTTATAAAGATAATCTAGTGCATCCAAATCACTAGGAATTGGTTCATCATAATTGGATCCCTTAAAAAGATTGGCAAGCGGGTGAGGATCCATAGATCTTAAGATCTCTGTTTAGTAATAAATAAACAACTATTCCAACCATACGAGCAATCAAGAAACGGGCAAAAGAGGCAAATAGAGAGGAAGGATAGAGAGAGGGCGAATAAAACGGCAAGGGTGAATTGGGGGGGAGAGGAAAACGAGAGGCAAATAGCAAATAATGTAATGCGAGAGATAGGGATTGTGATGGGTACTTGGTATATTGACTTTTTGCGTAGACTCCCCGACAACGGCGCCAGAAATCCTTCTTGCTACGTCTTGAGCTTGCGTTGGTTTTCCCCGACGAGGAAGGGATGATGCAGCAGAGCAGCGCAAGTATTTCCCTCAGTTTTTGTGAACCAAGGTATCAATCCAGTAGGAGCCCACGCTCAAGTCCCTCGTACCTGCACAAAGCGATAGCTACTCGCAACCAACGCGATTAGGGGTTGTCAAGCCCGTCACGGTCACTTACGAGAGTGAGATCTGATAGATAGAATATTTTTGGTATTTTTGATATAAAGATGCAAAGTAAAAGAAGTAAAGGCAAAGTAAATAGCAAAACAATATAAAAGTGATGGAGATTGATATGATGAGAATAGACCCAGGGGCCATAGGTTTCACTAGTGGCTTCTCTCAAGAGCGTAAGTATTCTATGGTGGGTGAACAAATTACTGTTGAGCAATTGATAGAATTGTGCATAATTATGAGAATATCTAGGCATGATCATGTATATAGGCATCACGTCCGTGACAAGTAGATCGAAACGATTCTGCATCTACTACTATTACTCCACTCATCGACCGCTATCCAGCATGCATCTAGAGTATTAAGTTAAAAACAGAGTAACGCCTTAAGCAAGATGACATGATGTAGAGAGATAAATTCATGCAATATGAAATAAACCCCATCTTGTTATCCTCGATGGCAACGAAACAATACTTGCCTTGCTGCCCCTTCTGTCACTGGGTAAGGACACCGCAAGATCGAACCCAAAGCTAAGCACTTCTCCCATGGCAAGAACTACCAATCTAGTTGGCCAAACCAAATGGATAATTCGAAGAGACTTGCAAAGATAACCAATCATGCATAAAAGAATTCAGAGAAGATTCAAATATTATTCATAGATAGACTGGATCATAAACCCACAATTCATCGATCTCAACAAACACACCGCAAAAAGAAGATTACATCAAATAGATCTCCACAAGAGAGGGGGAGAACTTTGTATTGAGATTCAAAGAGAGAGAAGAAGCCATCTAGCTACTAACTATGGACTCGAAGGTCTGAGGTAAACTACTCACACTTCATCGGAGGGCTATGATGATGTAGAAGCCCTCCGTGATGACGGCCCTCTTCCGGCGGAGCTCCGGAATAGGCCCCAAGATGGGATCTCGTGGATACAGAAAGTTGCGGCAGTGGAATTAGGTTTTTTGCTCATGTTCTGATCGTTTGGGGGTACGTGTGTATATATAGGAGGAAGGAGTACGTCGGTGAAGCACCGAGGGGCCCACGAGGCAGGGGGACGCGCCCTAGGGGGGGCGCCCCCCACCCTCGTGACCACCTCTTTCATCCCTTGCAGTAGGGTCCAAGTCTCCTAGATCACGTTCAGTGAGAAAATCACGTTTCCGAAGATTTTATTCCGTTTGGACTCCGTTTGATATTCTGTTTATCCGAAACACTGAAATAGGTAGAAAACAGCAATTCTGGGCTGGGCCTCCGGTTAATAGGTTAGTCCGAAAAATAATATAAAAGTGGAAAATAAAGCCCAATATAGTCCAAAACAGTAGATAATATAGCATGGACCAATCAAAAATTATAGATACGTTGGAGACGTATCAATATCCACTATGTTCTGAGATTGATGTTGCTATGACTTTGCTATGCTTAATGCTTGTCACTAGGGCCCGAGTGCCATGATTTCAGATCTGAACCTATTATGTTTTCATCGATATATGAGAGTTCTTGATCCTATCTTGCCAGTCTATAGTCACCTATTATATGTTATGATCCGTTAAGTGACAATAATCGGGATACTTACCGGTGATGACCGTAGTTTGAGGAGTTCATGTTTTCACTATGTGTTAATGCTTTGTTCCGGTACTCTATTAAAAGGAGGCCTTAATATCCCTTAGTTTCCATAAGGACCCCGCTGCCATGGGAGGGTAGGACAAAAGATGTCATGCAAGTTCTTTTCCATAAGCACGTATGACTATATTCGGAATACATGCCTACATTACATTGATGAACTGGAGCTAGTTCTGTGTCACCCTAGGTTATGACTGTTACATGATGAACCGCATCCGACATAATTCTCCAACACTGATCCATTGCCTACGAGCTTTCCATATATTGTTCTTCGCTTATTTACTTTTCCGTTGCTATTGCTATCATCACTACAAAATACCAAAAACATTACTTTTACTACTATTACCTTTTGCTACCATTACCACTACTATCATATTACCTTGCTACTAAACACTTTGCTGTAGATATTAAGTTTCCAGGTGTGGTTGAATTGACAACTCAGCTGCTAATACTTGAGAATATTCTTTGGCTCCCCTTGTGTCAAATCAATAAATTTGGGTTGAATACTCTACCCTCGAAAACTGTTGCGACCCCCTATACTTGTGGGTTATCAAGACTATTTTCTCGCGCTGTTGCTGGGCAGCATAGCTCTATTCTTTGAGTCACTTGCGATATATATCTGCTTATCATTATGAAGAACTTGAGAGATCCAAAAACCAAGATCTATCCCTCAACTACGAGGGGAGGTAAGTAACTGCCATCTAGCTTTGCAGTTGATTCACCTTCTATTTTGAGTACGCTTGCGACACCTACACCTACTTTTGCTATTCGTTATGATATGTTGCATGTTATTGATGATGCCACTTCTGCTATGCATGATACTTATGATGAAACTACTTCTATGCTTGATACTACTGCGCCACTTGGTGATTTTCTTGATAAACAACTTGCTAGGGCTAGAGAGATTGAAAATATTGAATCTAATAATACTGATGAAAGTGATAATGAAGAATCACTTGTTATTCCTAAGGGTTATGTTTTTGATCAATAAGCTTCTTTAGCTATTTTAGCTTGCAAAGATAGAAATGAACTCAAAAGGTTGTTAGCTAAATGGAATAAGCAATCTCTAAATGCTGGAATGAAACCTGACCCTGCTTTTGCTACTTCACCTATCTGTGTTACTGATAAGGATTATGAATTCTCTGTTGATCCTGATATAATTACTTTGGTTGAATCTGATCCTTTTCATGGTTATGAATCTAAAACAGTTGTGGCACATCTTACTAAATTAAATGATATAGCCACCCTGTTCACTAAAGATGAGAGAACTCATTACTTTTACATCCTTAAAATATTTCCGTTCTCATTAAAGGGTGATGCTAAGATATGGTTTAATTCTCTTGATCCTGGTTGTGTGCGTAGTCCCTAGGATACGATTTATTACTTCTCTGCTAAATATTTCCCTGCTCATAAGAAACAAGCTTCTTTGAGGGATATATATATATATATAATTTTGCGCAAATTGAAAAAGAGAGTCTCCCACAAGCTTGGGGGAGGCTTCTCCAATTACTTAATGCTTTGCCTGATCATCCTCTTAAGAAAAATGAAATACTTGATATCTTTTATAATGGACTAACCGATGCCTCCAGAGATTACCTGGATAGTTGTGCTGGTTCTGTTTTCAGGGAAAGAACACCGGATGAAGCTGAAGTTCTATTGAATAATATGTTGGCAAATGAAAATAATTGGACACTGTTGGGGAACGTAGTAATTTCAAAAAATTTCCTACGCACACGCAGGATGATGGTGATGCATAGCAACGAGAGGGGGAGAGTGTGATCTACGTACCCTTGTAGATCGACAATGGAAGCGTTAACTTGGTTGATGTAGTCGTACGTCTCCACGGCCCGACCGATCAAGCACCGAAACTATGACACCTCCGAGTTCTAGCACACGTTCAGCTCGATGACGATCCCCGGACTCCGATCCAGCAAAGTGTCGGGGAAGAGTTCTGTCAGCACGACGGCGTGGTGACGATCTTGATGTACTACCGTCGCAGGGCTTCGCCTAAGCACCGCTACAATATTATCGAGGACTATGGTGGAAGGGGGCACCGCACACGGCTAAGAATATGATCACGTGGATCAACTTGTGTGTCAAGGGGTGCCCCCTACCCCCGTATATAAAGGATCAAGGGGAGGAGGCCGGCCGGCCCTCTATGGCGCGCCAAGGAGGAGTCCTCCTCCTAGTAGGAGTAGGACTCCTACTAGGAGGGGGAAGGAAGTGGGGAGGGAGAGGGAAAGGGGGGCGCCGCCCCCCCTCTCCTAGTCCAATTCGGACCAAGGGGGGAGGAGGCGCGCGGCCCACCTTTGGCTGCCCCTCTCTCTCTCCACTAAGGCCCATATGGCCCATTACTTCTCCCGGGGGGGTTCCGGTAACCCTCCGGCTCTCCGGTTTTCTCCGAAATCACCCGGAACACTTCCGGTGTCCGAATATAGCCGTCCAATATATCAATCTTTATGTCTCAACCATTTCGAGACTCCTCGTCATGTCCGTGATCACATCCGGGACTCCGAACTAACTTCGGTACATCAAAAACTCATAAACTCATAATATAACTGTCATCGAAACCTTAAGCGTGCGGACCCTACGGGTTCGAGAACAATGTAGACATGACCGAGACACGTCTCCGGTCAATAACCAATAGCGGAACCTGGATGCTCATATTGGCTCCTACATATTCTACGAAGATCTTTATCGGTCAGACCGCATAACAACATACGTTGTTCCCTTTGTCATCGGTATGTTACTTGCCCGAGATTCGATCGTCGGTATCTTAATACCTAGTTCAATCTCGTTACCGGCAAGTCTCTTTACTCGTTCCGTAATACATCATCTCACAACTAACTCATTAGTTGCAATGCTTGCAAGGCTTATGTGATGTGCATTACCGAGAGGGCCCAGAGATACCTCTCCGACAATCGGAGTGACAAATCCTAATCTCGAAATACGCCAACCCAACATGTACCTTTGGAGACACCTGTAGAGCTCCTTTATAATCACCCAGTTACGTTGTGACGTTTGGTAGCACACAAAGTGTTCCTCCGGCAAACGGGAGTTGCATAATCTCATAGGTCATAGGAACATGTATAAGTCATGAAGAAAGCAATAGCAACATACTAAACGATCGGGTGCTAAGCTAATGGAATGGGTCATGTCAATCACATCATTCTCCTAATGATGTGATCCCATTAATCAAATAACAACTCTTTTGTTTATGGTTAGGAAACATAACCATCTTCGATTAACGAGCTAGTCAAGTAGAGGCATACTAGTGACACTCTGTTTGTCTATGTATTCACACATGTATTATGTTTCCGGTTAATACAATTCTAGCATGAATAATAAACATTTATCATGATATATGGAAATAAATAATAACTTTATTATTGCCTCTAGGGCATATTTCCTTCAGTCTCCCACATTTATCATGGTACACATCATGGCATACTTTATAGAACCTATGGCTGAGGCATAGGGAATGACTTTCATTCTCTTTCTATCTTCTGCCGTGGTCGGGCTTTGAGTCTTACTCAATTTCATACCTTGTAACACAGCCAAGAGCTCTTTCTTTGACTGTTCCATTTTTGAACTACTTCAAAATATTATCAAGGTATGTACTTATTGAAAAAACTTATCAAGCGTCTTGATCTATCTCTATAGATTTTGATGCTTAATATGTAAGCAGCTTCACCGAGGTCTTTCTTTGAAAAACTTCTTAAAAAACACTCCTTTATGCTTTGCAGAATAATCTACATTATTTCCGATCAACAATATGTCATTCACATATACTTATCAGAAATGCTGTAGTGCTCCCACTCACTTTCTTGTAAATACAGGCTTCACCGCAAGTCTGTATAAAACTACATGCTTTGATCATACTATCAAAGTGTTTATTCCAACTCCAGGAGGCTTGCACCAGTCCATAAATGGATCGCTGGAGCTTGCACACTTTGTTAGCTCCTTTTGGATCGACAGAACCTTCCGGCTGCATCATATACAACTCTTCTTCCAGAAATTCATTCAGGAATGCAGTTTTGACATCCATTTGCTGGATTTCATAAAATGCGGCAATTGCTAACATGATCCGGACAGACTTAAGCATAGATACGAGTGAGAAACTCTCATCATAGTCAACACCTTGAACTTGTCGAAAACCTTTTTGCGACAATTCTAGCTTTGTAGATAGTAACACTACTATCAGCGTCCGTCTTCCTCTTGAAGATCCATTTAATCTCAATGGCTCGCCGATCATTGGGCAAGTCAATCAAAGTCCATACTTTGTTCTCATACATGGATCCCATCTCAGATTTCATGGCTTCAAGCCATTTTGCGGAATCTGGGCTCACCATCGCTTCTTCATAGTTCGTAGGTTCATCATGATCTAGTAGCATGACTTCCAGAACAGGATTTCCGTACCACTCTGGCGCGGATCTCACTCTGGTTGATCTACGAGCTTCAGTAGTATCTTGTTCTGAAGTTTCATGATCATTATCATTAGCTTCCTCACTAACTGGTGTAGGTGTCACTGAAACAGTTTTCTGTGATGTACTACTTTTCCAATAAGGGAGCAGGTACAGTTACCTCGTCAATTTCTACTTTCCTTCCACTCACTTCTTTCGAGAGAAACTCCTTCTCCAGAAAGGATCCATTCTTAGCAACGAATGTCTTGCCTTCGGATATGTGATAGAAGGTGTACCCAATAGTCTCCTTTGGGTATCCTATGAAGACATATTTCTCCGATTTGGGTTTGAGCTTATCAGGATGAAACTTTTTCATATAAGCATCACAATCCCAAACTTTAAGAAACGACAACTTTGGTTTCTTGCCAAACCACAGTTCAGATTGTGTCGTCTCAGCGGACTTAGATGGTGCCCTTTTAAACGTGAATGCAGCTGTCTTTAATGCATAACCCCAAAACGATAGTGGTAGATCGGTAAGAGACATCATAGGTCGCACCATATCTAATAAAGTACGGTTATGACGTTCGGACACACCATTATGCTGTGGTGTTCCAGGTGGCGTGAGTAGTGAAACTATTTCACATTGTTTTAACTGAAGACCAAACTCATAACTCAAATACTCTTCTCCACGATCAGATCGTAGAAACTTTATTTTCTTGTTACGATGATTTTCCACTTCACTCTGAAATTCTTTGAACTTTTCAAATGTTTCAGACTTATGTTTCATCAAGTAGATATACTCATATCTGCTCAAATCATCTGTGAAGATCAGAAAATAATGATACCTGTCGCGAGTCTCAATATTCATCGGACCACATATATCAGTATGTATGATTTCCAACAAATTTGTTTGCTCGCTCCATTGTTCCGAAAAACGGAGTCTTAGTCATCTTGCCCATGAGGCATGGTTCGCAAGCATCAACTGATTCATAATCAAGTGATTCCAAAAGCCCATCAGCATGGAGTTTCTTCATGCGCTTTACACCAATATGACCTAAACAACAGTGCCACAAATAAGTTGCACTATCATTATTAACTTTGCATCTTTTGGTTTCAATATTATGATTATGTGTATCACTACGATCGAGATCCAACGAACTATTTTCATTGGGTGTGTAACCATATAAGGTTTTATTCATGTAAACAGAACAACAATTTATTCTCTTACTTAAATGAATAACCGTATTACAATAAACATGATCAAATCATATTCATGCTCAACGCAAACACCAAATAACACTTATTTAGGTTCAACACTAATCCCAAAAGTATAGGGAGTGTGCGATGATGACCATATCAATCTTGGAACCACTTCCAACACACATCGTCACTTCACCCTTAACTAGTCTCTGTTTATTCTGCAACTCCCGTTTCTAGTTACTAATCTTAGCAACTGAACTAGTATCTATTACTGAGGGGTTGCTATAAACACTAGTAAAGTACACATCAATAACATGTATATCAAATATACTTATGTTCACTTTGCCATCCTTCTTATCTGCCAATCACTTGGGGTAGTTCTGCTTCCAGTGACCAGTCCTTTGCAGTAGAAGCACTTAGTCTCAGGCTTAGGATCAGACTTGGGCTTCTTCACTTGAGCAGCAACTTGCTTGCCGTTCTTCTTGAAGTTCCCCTTCTTCCCTTTGCCCTTTTCTTGAAACTAGTGGTCTTGTCAACCATCAACACTTGATGTTTTTCTTGATTTCTACCTTCGTTGATTTCAGCATCACGAAGAGCTTGGGAGTTGTTTCTGTTATCCCTTGCATATTATAGTTCATCACGAAGTTCTACTAACTTGGTGATGGTGACTAGAGAATTCTGTCAATCACTATCTTATCTGGAAGATTAACTCCCACTTGATTCAAGCGATTGTAGTACCCAGACAATCTGAGCACATGCTCACTAGTTGAGCGATTCTCCTCCATCTTTTAGCTATAGAACTTGTTGGAGACTTCATATCTCTCAACTCGGGTATTTGCTTGAAATATTAACTTCAACTCCTGGAACATCTCATATGGTCCATGACGTTCAAAACGTCTTTGAAGTCCCGATTCTAAGCCATTTAAGTATGGTGCACAAAACTATCAAGTAGTCATCATATTGAGCTAGCCAAACGTTCATAACGTCTGCATCTGCTCCTGCAATAGGTCTGTCACCTAGCGGTGCATCAAGGACATAATTCTTCTGTGCAGCAATGAGGATAAACCTCAGATCACGGATCCAATCCGCATCATTGCTACTAACATCTTTCAACACAATTTTCTCTAGGAACATATCAAAATAAACATAGGGAAGCAACAACGCGAGCTATTGATCTATAACATAATTTGCAAAATACTACCAGGACTAAGTTCATGATAAATTTAGGTTCAATTAATCATATTACTTAAAGAACTCCCACTTAGATAGACATCCCTCTAATCCTCTAAGTGATTACGTGATCCAAATCAACTAAACCATGTCCGATCATCACGTGAGATGGAGTAGTTTCATTGGTGAACATCACTATGTTGATCATATCTACTATATGATTCACGCTCGACCTTTCGGTCTCCGTGTTCCGAGGCCATATCTGTATATGCTTGGCTCATCAAGTATAACCTGAGTATTCTGCGTGTGCAACTATTTTGCACCCGTTGTATTTGAACGTAGAGCCTATCACACCCGATCATCACGTGGTGTCTCAGCACGAAGAACTTTCGCAACGGTGCATACTCAAGGAGAACACTTCTTGATAATTTAGTGAGAGATCATCTTATAATGCTACCGTCAATCAAAGCAAGATAAGATGCATAAAAGATAAAATCACATGCAATCAATATAAGTGATATGATATGGCCATCATCATCATGTGCTTGTGATCTCCATCTCCGAAGCACCGTCGTGATCACCATCGTCACCGGCGTGACACCTTGATCTCCACCGTAGCATCGTTGTCGTCTCGCCAATCTTATGCTTCCATGACTATCGCTACCGCTTAGTGATAAAGTAAAGCATTACAGCGTGATTGCATTGCATACAATAAAGCGACAACCATATGGCTCCTGCCAGTTGCCGATAACTCGGTTACAAAACATGATCATCTCATACAATAAAATTTAGCATCATGTCTTGACCATATCACATCACAACATGCCCTGCAAAAACAAGTTAGACGTCCTCTACTTTGTTGTTGCAAGTTTTACGTGGCTGCTATGGGCTTAAGCAAGAACCAATCTTACCTACGCATCAAAACCACAACGATAGTTTGTCAAGTTGGTGCTGTTTTAACCTTCGCAAGGACCGGGCGTAGCCACACTCGGTTCAACTAAAGTTGGAGAAACTGTCACCCGCAAGCCACCTATGTGCAAAGCACGTCGGGAGAACCGGTCTCGCGTAAGCGTACGCGTAATGTCGGTCCGGGCCGCTTCGTCCCACAATACCGCCGAACCAAAGTATGACATGCTGGTAAGTAGCATGACTTATATCGCCCACAACTCACTTGTGTTCTACTCGTGCATATAACATCAACATATAAAACCTAGGCTCGGATGCCACTGTTGGGGAACGTAGTAATTTCAAAAAAATTCCTACGCACACGCAAGATCATGGTGATGCATAGCAACGAGAGGGGGAGAGTGTGATCTACGTACCCTTGTAGATCGACAACGGAAGCGTTAACTTGGTTGATGTAGTCGTACGTCTCCACGGCTCGACCGATCAAGCAACGAAACTACGGCACCTCCGAGTTCTAGCACACGTTCAGCTCGATGACGATCCCCGGACTCCGATCCAGCAAAGTGTCGGGGAAGAGTTCCGTCAGCATGACGGCGTGGTGACGATCTTGATGTACTACCGTCGCAGGGCTTCGCCTAAGCACCGCTACAATATTATCGAGGACTATGGTGGAAGGGGGCACCGCACACGGCTAAGAATATGATCACGTGGATCAACTTGTGTGTCAAGGGGTGCCCCCTACCCCCGTATATAAAGGATCAAGGGGAGGAGGCCGGCCGGCCCTCTATGGCGCGCCAAGGAGGAGTCCTCCTCCTAGTAGGAGTAGGACTCCTACTAGGAGGGGGAAGGAAAGTGGGGAGGAGAAGAAAGGGGGGCGCTGCCCCCCTCTCCTAGTCCAATTCGGACCAAGGGGGGGACGGCCCACCTTTGGCTGCCCCTCTCTCTCTCTCCACTAAGGCCCATATGGCCCATTACTTCTCCCGGGGGGGGGGGTTCCGGTAACCCTCCGGCTCTCCGGTTTTCTCCGAAATCACCCGGAACACTTCCGGTGTCCGAATATAGCCGTCAAATATATCAATCTTTATGTCTCGACCATTTCGAGACTCCTCGTCATGTCCGTGATCACATCCGGGACTCCGAACTAACTTCGGTACATCAAAACTCATAAACTCATAATATAACTGTCATCGAAACCTTAAGCGTGCGGACCCTACGGGTTCGAGAACAATGTAGACATGACCGAGACACGTCTCCGGTCAATAAACAATAGCGGAACCTGGATGCTCATATTGCCTCCTACATATTCTACGAAGATCTTTATCGGTCAGACCGCATAACAACATACGTTGTTCCCTTTGTCATCGGTATGTTACTTGCCCGAGATTCGATCGTCGGTATCTTAATACCTAGTTCAATCTCGTTATCGGCAAGTCTCTTTACTTGTTCCGTAATACATCATCTCACAACTAACTCATTAGTTGCAATGCTTGCAAGGCTTATGTGATATGCATTACCGAGAGGGCCCAGAGATACCTCTCCGACAATCGGAGTGACAAATCCTAATCTTGAAATACGCCAACTCAACATGTACCTTTGGAGACACCTGTAGAGCTCCTTTATAATCACCCAGTTACGTTGTGATGTTTGGTAGCACACAAAGTGTTCCTCCGGCAAACGGGAGTTGCATAATCTCATAGTCATAGGAACATGTATAAGTCATGAAGAAAGCAATAGCAACATACTAAACGATCGGGTGCTAAGCTAATGGAATGGGTCATGTCAATCACATCATTCTCCTAATGATGTGATCCCGTTAATCAAATAACAACTCTTTTGTTTATGGTTAGGAAACATAACCATCTTCGATTAACGAGCTAGTCAAGTAGAGGCATACTAGTGACACTCTGTTTGTCTATGTATTCACACATGTATTATGTTTCCGGTTAATACAATTCTAGCATGAATAATAAACATTTATCATGATATAAGGAAATAAATAATAACTTTATTATTGCCTCTAGGGAATATTTCCTTCAGACACCTCCGGAGCCAGTTCCTGTGCCTATTCCTAAACCAATTCCGAAGAAGAGGGGTATGCTATTTCTCAGTCCTGAAGATATGCAAGAGGCAAAGAAATCTATGAAAGAAAAATGTATTAAAGCTGAAGATGTTAAGAATTTACCTCCTATTGAAGAAATACATGGTCTCAATTTACCGCGTGTTGAAGAAACATATGATCTTAATCCTTTACCTATTGAAGAAACTCGTGGTCTTGATAACCCGACACAGGTAGTAAAGGTAAATTCTCTCTATAGATATGATAAAGCTGAAATCCCATTTATTAAATTTTCTAGCCCATGCTTAGATGAGTTTGATAAATTTATGGCTAAGCAAGAGTTTTTAATGCTTATTTTGGTAGACAATTGAAATACAATTCAAATATGCTTGAACACTTGGGTGATTATATGGCTAATGTCAAAGGTGAAATTAAACTTATTAGTAAACATGCTTCTATTGTTACCACTCAAGTAGAACAAGTACTTAAAGCTCAAAATGATTTGCTCAATGAATTGAATAATAAGAATAATGATCATGCTATTAGAGTTATGACTAGAGGTGGTAGAATGACCCAGGAACCTTTGTATCCTGAAGGCCATCCTAAGAGAATTGAGCAAGATTCTCAGAGAAATAATATAGATGCACCTAGTTCTTCTAAAAAGAAGAAAAAGAAAAATGATAGGACTTTGCATGCTTCTAGTGAACCTATTACTGAAACACCTGAGAATACAAATGATATTTCTATTTCTGATGCTGAAACACAATCTGGTAATGATCCTGAAACTAATGATAATGTTCATGATGATGCTCAACCTAGTAATGATAATGATATAGAAATTGAACCTGCTGTTGATCTTGATAACCCACAACCAAAGAATCAACGTTATGACAAGAAATACTTTGTTGCTAGGAAACATGGTAAAGAAAGGGAGCCTTGGGTTCAGAAACCCATTCCTTTTCCTCCCAAACCATCCAAGAAAAAGGATGATGAGGATTTTGAGCGCTTTGCTGAAATGATTAGACCTATCATTTTTCGTGTGCGATTAACTGATATGCTCAAAACCAATCCTTATGCTAAATACATGAAAGATATTATTACAAATAAAAGAAAGATACCGGAAGCTGAAATTTCCACCATGCCTGCTAATTATACTTTTAAAGGTGGAATACCAAAGAAACTTGGAGATCCAGGAGTACCCACTATACCATGCTCCATTAAAAGAAACTATGTTAAAACTGCTTTATGTGATCTTGGAGCCGGTGTTAGTGTTATGCCTCTCTCTTTATATCGTAGACTTGATTTGAATAAGTTGACACCTACTGAAATATCTTTGCAAATGGTTGATAAATCAACTGCTATACCTGTCGGTATTTGTGAGGATGTGCCTGTAGTAGTTGCAAACGTTACTATTTTAACGAACTTTGCTATTCTTGATATTCCCGAGGACGATAGTATGTCTATTATTCTTGGAAGACCCTTTTTGAATACTGTAGGGGCTATTATTGATTGCACTAAAGGCAATGTCACTTTTCATGTTAATGGTAATGAGCATACGGTACACTTTCCGAGGAAACAACCTCAAGTTCATAGTATCAACTCTATTGGAAAAATTCCATCGATTATATTTGGAGGTTTTGAATTTCATCTTCGTACTGTCAAGAAGAAATATGATATTCTTATTATTGGGGATGTGCATATCCCCGTTGAGGTAACATAGTGTTATTCGAAATTTCTCCGGTTCCATGTTATTAGGAATGAGTTCGTTAACAAGACTTGATCAACCTTGTTAGTGGATTCCTTTTGATGATCATGAGATGGATGAAACTAGAAGACACAACCTTCTGTACCCCACTTTTACTTTCTATTATTTATATTAAATAAAATAAAAATAATACTTTTTCATCTGTTATCTGATTATCCGTGCAATATAAAAATACTCCAAAAATAAAAGTTCTCCAAATGCCCTAAAATTTAAATATGATTTTTTTCCAGAATATTTGAGAATATTTGGTACTTAGAACAGAGCAAGGGGTCAACCACCTACCCACGAGGGTGGAGGGCGCGCCCCCTACCTCGTGGGCCCACGGTGGCCCTCCTCCACTTATCCTTTCGCCCATACACTTCTTCTTCCTCCCCCAAACACGAATAACCAGCTCAAACCCGAGTTCTAGCTCATTTTGCTGCCATTTTCGATTTCCTTGCTCAAAGCACCTCTCACAAAACTGCTTGGGGAGATTGTTCCTTGGTATGTGACTCCTCCATTGGTCCAATTAGTTTTTGTTCTAGTGCTTTATTCATTGCAAAATTTTGCTGCTTAGGTGACCCTGTTCTTGAGCTTGCATGTCAAATTTATATGGTCAAAAGTACTTTTGATGCATGATATAGGCTCTAGGCACTTGTAGGAGTAGTTGCTATCAATATTATTGAGTTTGGTTTACCTTTATTTTGAAGTTACTAAAAATTTTAGAAATTTTTTCAGAGGAAGAAATATGCTTAGGAAAATGTTCCAAGGTGGTTCTTCAAGGAAGCAAGGACCCAGGCTTGCAATGCGTGATGCTGATGACGAGCCACCAAGAGACGCTCCAGTGCGTCCTTGTGAATGGCCTTCTGAGAACTTTATGGATCGAGTAGGAATTAAAGAAGAATTTAACGCATATTTGCATAACGCTGATCTTGTGAGCTTCGAGGAAGAGAAGTGCAGCCAATATCACAATCTCACTAGTTCCTTTGTGAGTAGGCTTGAATTTTCAACTTCACGTAATTCCCCAATTGTCCTGTGTGATCTTTATGATAATTCTTACACTATGGACTTAGAGGATTTTACCACTGCTTGCAAACTTCCACAATGGGGTAGTATCAGGGATCCTCGCAAATCTGAATTTAGAGATTTTCTTGCTAGTATAATTGTGGGGGAATCTAGAGATATAACACAAGCTACCATAGGGAGCATTCATTTTCCTGCTATTCATTATTTTGCTCTCTTCATAGGTAGATGCATTAACGGTAAAGATGAAGCATGTCACATGTGTGTCCCAGACCTTACTATTCTTAGGAGCGCTGTGTTGGGAGACAAATCTTATAATTTGGGAGCCATTGTTGCACGTAGGTCGCATCTTAATAGATTTAATGGAGATTTCTTTGGTGGAATTTATGCAACCCGCATAGCTAATTTTCTTGGTATAGCCATACGCGAAGATGATATTGAATTACCTCCTGCTTATCTAGATTTTAATGCTATGGTTCACCACCAGTTTGTCGAGAGGAATGAATCACCTCTCCAGTATCGCTTAATCTTTCACAGACGCCGTGCTGTCCATATTACTCTCCCTGCTCCTGCCTTCTTTGATTATCAGGCAAGAGGAAGATATGTCATTTCCAGAGAGGAGGCAGATGAGTACGAGAGGAGGGCGGAGGCCGCTCGTCGCCATGGTGCAGCTCAGGAGGCGATAGCCGCTGCATCTCAGTACGACCCCAACTATTATTATGGATATCCGCCAGACCAGCCGCGGCCATAGACCAACTTAGGCCAAAAGCCTAAGCTTGGGGGAGTACATATTTCTCACCGACATTACATTTATGTTCACACACTCATTGCTAGATGTCGGTGCTCATACTTTTTCATTGTATCATCCATGCTAGTTTATTTTCCTTTTCATGCTTTCTTCTTGTGTGTTTAATTAACCTTAAGAAAAAAATTAATTGTAGCTTTTAACTAATTCACTTTCCATGCTTGTAGTAGTAATTAAAAAGAAAACCCAAAAGTATTTCATGTTCTTCTTTTGCTTGTTGGGAGATTTCCCGTGTAAATAGTTTTATTTCTTTTCTTTGGGGTCGATAGGAGAAGACCATAATTAAATTGTTCAAGTGGCTCTTAGATGCATTATTGTTGATCTGACAAAAGAGCCCATATTTCCTTGTCTTCTCCTGTTTATTGAATGCTTGCAGATTCTAGCTTAGTCCAATGCACGTGCACTATTATTATTATTCACATCATTCGATCGTACAAGTGAAGGGCAATTATGATGTTATATGATGGACTGACTGAGATGAGAAAAGCTGGTATGAACTCGACCTCTTTCGTTTTTGTAAATATGATTAGTTCATCGTTCCTGATTCAGCCTATTATGGATAAACATGTTTGCAATGACAACTAGAGATCATAGTTTCTTGTGCCATGCTTGATTAGCTATGAGTTATAATGGTTTACCTTGCGTGCCAACATGCTATTAAAATGGTTATGATGTGGTATGATAGGGTGGTATCCTCCTCTGAATGATTTAAGTGACTTGACTTGGCACATGTTCACGCATGTAGTTGAAACAAAATCAACATAGCCTTCACGATATTTATGTTCATGGTGGATTATATCCTACTCATGCTTGCATTCGGTGTCAATTAATTTTAATGCATGTTCATGACTGTTGTCGCTCTCTAGCTGGTCGCTTCCCAGTCTTTTGCTAGCCTTCACCTGTACTAAGCGGGAATACTGCTTGTGCATCCAACTCCATAAACCCCAAAGTTATTCCAAATGAGTCCACCATACCTACCTATATACGGTATGTACCTGCCGTTCCAAGTAAATTTGTATGTGCCAAACTCTAAACCTTCAAATAAATATCATGTTTTGTATGCTCGAATAGCTCATGTATCAACTAGGGCTGTCCGTATCTTCCATGTTAGGTGGGTTATTCTCAAGAGGAGTGGACTCCGCTCCTCACTCACGAGATAAATGGCTGGTCACCGGGATGCCCAGTACCATGCTTTATGCAAACTAAATCAAAATAATTGCAAACAAAACTCCCCCTGGGACTCTTGTTAGTTGGAGGCACTCGTTGTTTCGAGCAAGCCATGGATTGATGCTTGTTGGTGGAAGGGGGAGTATAAACTTTACCATTCTGTTTGGGAACCGCCTATAATGTGTGTAGCATGGAAGATATTCCCATCTCTTGGTTGTTATGTTGACAATGAAAGTATACCGCTCAAAATATTATTCATCTCTATTTCAAAATCGAGCTCTGGCACCTCTACAAATCCCTGCTTCCCTCTGCGAAGGGCCTATCTATTTACTTTTATGCTGAGTCATCACCCTCTTATTAAAAAGCACCAGTTGGAGAGCACCACTGTCATTTGCATTCATTACTGTTAGTTTACATTGAGTATGACTTGACTGGATCTCTTTTACCATGAATTACAATGTCTAGTCAGTCCTTGGTTTTAAAGGTGTTTTGCATTTATGTTTTGCGGTCTTAGAAAGGGCTAGCGAGATACCATCTTGTTATATCATATTATGATTGTTTTGAGAAAGTGTTGTCATCCGAGATTTATTATTATGGCTTGCTAGTTGATTATGCCATTGATATGAGTAAACTTGAGACCTATGTGTTATTGTGAATGTGGTTAGTTATAATCTTTGCTGAAAACTTGAATGCTGGCTTTACATATTTACAACAACAAGAGCAAACAGAGTTTGTAGAAGTTTTTCTTTATCACTTTCAGTTTATCAACTGAATTGCTTGAGGACAAGCAAAGGTTTAAGCTTGGGGGATTTGATACGTCTCCGTCGTATCTACTTTTCCAAACACTTTTGCCCTTGTTTTGGACTCTAACTTGCATGATTTGAATGGAACTAACCCGGACTAACGCTGTTTTCAGCAGAATTACCATGGTGTTATTTATGTGCAGAAACAAACGTTCTCAGAATGACCTGAAACTTCACGGAGCAACTTTTTGGAAAATATAAAAAATACCTGCAGAAGATGAATGCCAGGGGCCCACCATCTGTCCACGAGGGTGGGGGCGCGCCTGCCCCCCTAGGGCGCACCCCCTACCTCGTGGGCCCCCTGGAGCTCCTCCGACTCCAACTCCAACTCTATATATTGTGTTTCGGGGAGAAAAAATCAGAGAGAAGAAATCATCGCGTTTTACGATACGGAGCCACCGCCAAGCCCTAAAACCTCTTGGGAGGATCTGGAGTCCGTTCGGGGCTCCGGAGAGGGGAATCTGTCGCCATCATCATCATTAACCATCCTCCATCACCAATTTCATGATGCTCACCACTGTGCGTGAGTAATTACATCGTAGGCTTGCTGGACAGTGATGGGTTGGATGAGATTTATCATGTAATCGAGTTAGTTTTGTTAGGGTTTGATCCCTAGTATCCACTATGTTCTGAGATTGATGTTGCTATGACTTTGCTATGCTTAATGCTTGTCACTAGGGCCCAAGTGCCATGATTTCAGATCTGAACCTATTATGTTTTCATCGATATATGAGAGTTCTTGATCCTATCTTGCAAGTCTATAGTCACCTATTATGTGTTATGATCCGTTAACCCCGAAGTGACAATAATCGGGATACTTACCTGTGATGACCGTAGTTTGAGGAGTTCATGTATTCACTATGTGTTAATGCTTTGTTCCGGTACTCTATTAAAAGGAGGCCTTAATATCCCTTAGTTTCCATAAGGACCCTGCTGCCACGGGAGGGTAGGACAAAAGATGTCATGCAAGTTCTTTTCCGTAAGCACGTATGACTATATTCGGAATACATGCCTACATTACATTGATGAACTGGAGCTAGTTCCGTGTCACCCTAGGTTATGACTATTACATGATGAACCGCATCCGGCATAATTCTCCATCACTGATCCATTGCCTATGAGATTTCCATATATTGTTCTTCGCTTATTTACTTTTCTGTTGCTATTGCTATCATCACTACAAAATACCAAAAACATTACTTTTACTACTGTTACCTTTTGCTACCGTTACCACTACTATCATATTACCTTGCTACTAAACACTTTGCTGCTGAAATTAAGTTTCCAGGTGTGGTTGAATTGACAACTTAGCTGCTAATACTTGAGAATATTCTTTGGCTCCCCTTGTGTCAAATCAATAAATTTGGGTTGAATACTCTACCCTCGAAAACTGTTGCGATCCCCTGTACTTCTGGGTTATCAATGCTCAATGTGTAAGCAGCTTCATCGAGGTCTTTCTTTCAAAAAATCTTTTCAAACACTCCTTTATGCTTTCCAGAAAATTCTACATTATTTCCGATCAACAATATGTCATTCACATATACTTATCAGAAATGTTGTAGTGCTCCCACTCACTTTCTTGTAAATACAGGCTTCACCGCAAGTCTGTATAAAACCATATGCTTTGATCACTTTATCAAAGCTATATTCCAACTCCGAGTTGCTTGCACCAGTCCATAGATGGATCGCTGGAGCTTGCTCACTTTGCTAGCACCTTTAGTATTGACAAAACCTTCTGGTTGCATCATATACAACTTCTTCTTTAAGAAATCCATAAAGGAATGCCGTTTTGACATTGATTTGCTAGATTTCATAAAATGCGGCAACTGCTAACATGATTTGGACAGACTTTTAAGCATCGATACGATTGAGAAAATCTCATCGTAGTTAATACCTTGAACTTGTCAAAAACATTTTGCGACAATTCGAGCTTTGTAGATAGTAACACTTTTATCAGTGTCCGTCTTCCTCTTGAAGATCCATTTATTCTCAATGACTCACCGATCATCGGGCAAGTCCATCAAAGTCCATACTTTGTTCTCATATAAGGATCCCATCTCAGATTTCATGGCCTCGAGCCATTTCACGGAATCTGGGCTCATCGTCTCTTCCTCATAGTTTGTAGGTTCGTCATGGTCAAATAACATGACATCGAGAACAGGATTACCGTACCACTCTGGTGCGGATCTCACTCTGGTTGACCTACGAGGTTCGGTAGTAACTTGATCTGAAGTTACATGATTATCATCATTAGCTTCCTCACTAATTGGTGTAGGAGTCACATGAACAGATTTCTGTGATGAACTACTTTCAAATAAGGGAGCAGGTACAGTTACCTCATCAAGTTCTACTTTCCTCCCACTCACTTCTTTCGAGAGAAACTTCTTCTCTAGAAAGGGTCCACTCTTTAGCAACAAAGATATTGCCTTTCGGATCTGTGATATAAGGTGTACCCAATAGTTTCTTTTGGGTATCCTATGAAGACACACTATTCCGATTTAGGTTTGTGCTTATCAGGCTAAAACTTTTTCACATAAGCATCACAACCCTAAACTTTAAGAAACGACAGCTTAGGTTTCTTGCTAAACCACAGTTCGTACGATGTCGTCTCAACGGATTTAGATGCTGCCCCTTTTAACGTGAATGTAGTTGTCTCTAATGCATAACCCTAAAAGCGATAGTGGTAAATCGGTAAGAGACATCATAGATTGCACTATATCCAATAAAGTACGGTTATGATGTTCGGACACACCATTATGTTGTGGTGTTCCAGGTGGCACAAATTTGTGAAACTATTCCACATTGTTTAATTGAAGACCAAACTCATAACTCAAATATTTGTCTCCGCGATTAGATCGTAGAAACTTTATTTTCTTGTCACGATGATTTTCCACTTCACTCTGAAATTCTTTGAACTCTTCAAATGTTTCAGACTTATGTTTCATCAAGTAGATATACCCATATCTGCTCAAATCATCTACGAAGGTTAGAAAATAACAATATCTGCCGCGAGCCTCAACAGTCATCGGACTGCATACATCAGTATGTATTATTTCCAACAAGTTTGTTGCTCGTTCCATTGTTCCGGAGAACGGAGTCTTAGTCATCTTGCCCATGAGGCATGGTTCGCAAGCATCAACTGATTCATAATCAAGTGATTCCAAAAGCCCATCAGCATGGAGTTTCTTCATGTGCTTTACACCAATACGACCTAAACGACAGTGCCACAAATAAGTTGCACTATCATTATTAACTTTGCATCTTTTGGCTTCAATATTATGAATAGGTGTATCACTATGATCGAGATCCAACAAACCAATTTCATTGGGTGTATAACCATAGAAGGTTTTATTCATGTAAACAGAACAACAATTATTCTCTAACTTAAATGAATAATAGTATTGCAATAAACATGATCAAATCATATTCATGCTCAACGCAAACACCAAATAACATTTATTTAGGTTCAACACTAATCCCGAAAGTATAGGGAGTGTGCGATGATGATCATATCATTCTTGGAACCACTTCCAACACACATCGTCACTTCACCCTTTAACTAGTCTCTGTTCATTCTGCAACTCTCGTTTCAAGTTACTACTCTTAGCAACTGAACTAGTATCAAATACCGAGGGGTTGCTATAAACACTATTAAAGTACACAGCAATAACATGTATATCAAATATACCTTTGTTCATTTTGCCATCCTTCTTATCCGCCAAGTATCTAGGGTTAGTTCTGCTTCCAGTGACCAGTCCCTTTGTAGTAGAAGCATTTAGTCTCAGGCTTAGGTCTAGACTTGGGCTTCTTCACTTGAGCAGCAACTTTCTTGCCGTTTTTCTTGAACTTCCCCTTTCTTCCCTTTGCCCTTTTCTTGAAACTAGTGGTCTTGTCAACCATCAACACTTGATGTTTTTCTAGATTTCTACCTTCGTCGATTTCAGCATCACGAAGAGCTTGGGAATCGTTTCCATTGTCCCTTGCATATTATAGTTCATCACGAAGTTCTAGTAACTTGGTGATAGTGACTAGAGAACTCTGTCAATCACTATCTTATCTGGAAGATTAACTCCCACTTGATTCAAGTGATTGTAGTACTCAGACATTCTGAGCACATGCTCACTAGCTGAGCTATTCTCCTCCATCTTGTAGGCAGAGTACTGTCAGAGGTCTCATACCTCCTGACACGGGCATGAGTATGAAATACCAATTTGAACTCTTAGAACATCTTATATGTTCCGTGGCGTTCAAAACGTTTTTGAAGTTCCGGTTCTAAGCCGTAAAGCATGGAGCACTAAACTATTAAGTATTCATCACACCAAGCTTTGTCAAACGTTCATAACGTGTGCATCTGCTCCCGCAATAGCTGTGTCATTGATAACCCACAAGTATAGGGGATCGCAACAGTTTTCAAGGGTAGAGTATTCAACCCAAATTTATTGATTCGACACAAGGGGAGCCAAAGAATATTCTCAAGTATTAGCAGCTGAGTTGTCAATTCAACCACACCGGGAAACTTAATATCTGTAGCAAAGTGTTTAGTAGCAAGGTAATATGATAATAGTGGTAACGGTAGCAAAAGGTAACAGTAGTAAAAGTAATGTTTTGGTATTTTGTAGTGATGATAGCAATAGCAACAGAAAAGTAAATAAGCGAAGAACAATATATGGAAAGCTCGTAGGCAATGGATCAGTGATGGAGAATTATGCCGGATACGGTTCATCATGTAACAGTCATAACCTAGGGTGACACAGAACTAGCTCCAGTTCATCAATGTAATTTAGGCATGTATTCTGAATATAGTCATACGTGCTTATGGAAAAGAACTTGCATGACATCTTTTGTCCTACCCTCCCGTGGCAGCGGGGTCCTTATGGAAACTAAGGGATATTAAGGCCTCCTTTTAATAGAGTACCCGAACAAAGCATTAACACATAGTGAATACATGAACTCCTCAAACTACGGTCATCACAGGTAAGTATCCCGATTATTGTCTCTTCGGGGTTAACGGATCATAACACATAATAGGTGACTATAGACTTGCAAGATAGGATCAAGAACTCTCATATATCGATGAAAACATAATAGGTTCAGATCTGAAATCATGGCACTTGGGCCCTAGTGACAAGCATTAAGCATAGCAAAGTCATAGCAACATCAATCTCAGAACATAGTGGATACTAGGGATCAAACCCTAACAAAACTAACTCGATTACATCATAAATCTCATCCAACCCATCACCGTCCAGCAAGCCTACGATGTAATTACTCACACACGGCGGTGAGCATCATGAAATTGGTGATGGAGGATGGTTAACGATGACGATGGCAACGGATTCCCCTCTCCGGAGCCCCGAACGGACTCCAGATCCTCCCGAGAGGTTTTAGGGCTTGGCGGCGGCTCCGTATCGTAAAACGCGATGATTTCTTCTCTCTGATTTTTTTCTCCCCAAAACACAATATATAGAGTTGGAGTTGGAGTCGGAGGAGCTCCAGGGGGCCCACGAGGTAGGGGGTGCGCCCTAGGGGGGCAGGCGCGCCCCCACCCTCGTGGACAGGTGGTGGGCCCCCTGGCCTTCATCTTTTGCAGGTATTTTTTATATTTTCCAAAAAGTTGCTCCGTGAAGTTTCAGGTCATCCCGAGATCGTTTGTTTCTGCACATAAATAACACCATGGTAATTCTGCTGAAAACAGCGTTAGTCCGGGTTAGTTCCATTCAAATCATGCAAGTTAGAGTCTAAAACAAGGGCAAACGTGTTCGGAAAAGTAGATACGATGGAGACGTTTCAACTCCCCCAAGCTTAAACCTTTGCTTGTACTCAAGAAATTCAGTTGATAAACTGAAAGTGATAAAGAAAAACTTTTACAAACTCTATTTGCTCTTGTTGTTGTAAATATGTAAAGCCAGCATTCAAGTTTTCAGCAAGGATTATAACTAACCACATTCACAATAACGCATAGGTCTCAAGTTTACTCATATCAATGGCATAATCAACTAGCAATCCATAATAATAAATCTCGGATGACAACACTTTCTCAAAACAATCATAATATGATATAACAAGATGGTATCTCGCTAGCCCTTTCTGAGACCGCAAAACATAAATGCAGAGCACCTTTAAAACCAAGGAATGACTAGACATTGTAATTCATGATAAAAGAGATCCAGTCAAGTCATACTCAATGTAAACTAACAGTAATGAATGCAAATGACAGTGGTGCTCTCTAACTGGTGCTTTTTAATAAGAGGGTGATGACTCAGCATAAAAGTAAATAGATAGGCCCTTCGCAGAGGGAAGCAGGGATTTGTAGAGGTGCCAGAGCTCGATTTTGAAATAGAGATGAATAATATTTTGAGCGGTATACTTTCATTGTCAACATAACAACCAAGAGATGGCAATATCTTCCATGCTACACACATTATATGCGGTTCCCAAACAGAATGGTAAAGTTTATACCGCCCCTTCCACCAACAAGCATCAATCCATGGCTTGCTCGAAACCTTCTGGTTGCATCATATACAACTTCTTCTTTAAGAAATCCATTAAGGAATGCCGTTTTGAAGTTTTTATCATTTTCTTTTGCTTTTTACAAAACTGAAATGGCGATCCACAGGGGGGGTAGAGTTTGAAAATGGGACCTTTAGTCCCGGTATGAGATACGAACCGGGACTAAAGGCTGCAATGTGAATGAAATATGCCCTAGAGGCAATAATAAAGTTATTATTTATTTCCTTATTTCATGATAAATGTTTATTATTCATTCTAGAATTGTATTAACCGGAAACATAATACATGTGTGAATACATAGACAAACAGAGTGTCACTAGTATGCCTCTACTTGACTAGCTCGTTGAATCAAAGATGGTTAAGTTTCCTAGGCATAGACATGAGTTGTCATTTGATTAACAGGGTCACATCATTAGAGAATGATGTGATTGACTTGACCCATTCCGTTAGCATAGCACTTGATCATTTAGTATGTTGCTATTACTTTCTTCATGACTTATACATGTTCCTATGACTATGAGATTATGCAACTCCCGAGTACCGGAGGAACACTTTGTGTGCTACCAAATGTCACAACGTAACTGGGTGATTATAAAGGTGCTCTACAGGTGTCTCCGATGGTTCTTGTTGAGTTGGCATAGATCAAGATTAGGATTTGTCACTCCGATTGTCGGAGAGGTATCTCTGGGCCCTCTCGGTAATGCACATCACTATAAGCCTTGTGAATTCTACTACACAACCTTCTTCTTGTAGACGTTGTTGGGCCTCCAAGTCCAGAGGTTTGTAGGACAGTAGCGAATTTCCCTCAAGCGGATGACCTAAGGTTTATCAATCCGTGGGAGGCGTAGGATAAAGATGGTCTCTCTCAAGCAACCCTGCAACCAAATAACAAAGAGTCTCTTGTGTCCCCAACACACCCAATACAATGGTAAATTGTATAGGTGCACTAGTTCGGCGAAGAGATGGTGATACAAGTGCAATATGGATAGTAGATAATGGTTTTTGTAATATGAAAATATAAAAAACAGCAAGGTAACTAATGATAAAAGTGAGCACAAACGGTATTGCAATGCGTTGAAACAAGGCCTAGGGTTCATACTTTCACTAGTGCAAGTTCTCTCAACAATAATAACATGATTGGATCATATAACTATCCCTCAACATGCAACAAAGAGTCACTCCAAAGTCACTAATAGCGAAGAACAAACGAATAGATTATGGTAGGGTACGAAACCACCTCAAATTTATCCTTTCTGATCGATCTATTCAAGAGTCCGTAGTAAAATAACACGAAGCTATTCTTTCCGTTCAATCTATCCTAGAGTTCGTACTAGAATAAAACCTTAAGACACAAATCAACCAAAACCCTAATGTCACCTAGATACTCCAATGTCACCTCAAGTATCCGTGGGTATGATTATACGATATGCATCACACAATCTCAGATTCATCTATTCAAACCAACACAAAGTACTTCAAAGAGTGCCCCAAAGATTCTACCGGAGAGTCAAGACGAAAACGTGTGCCAACCCCTATGCATAGGTTCATGGGCCGAACTCGCAAGTTGATCACCAAAACATACATCAAGTGAATCACGTGATATCCCATTTTCACCACAGATAAGCACGGCAAGACATACATCGAGTGTTCTCAAATCCTTAAAGACTCAATCCGATAAGATAACTTCAAATGGACAACTCAATCCATTACAAGAGAGTAGAGGGGGAGAAACATCATAAGATCCAACTATAATAGCAAAGCTCGCGATACATCAAGATCGTATCACCTCAAGAACATGAGAGAGAGAGAGATCAAACACATAGCTACTGGTACATACCCTCAGTCCCGAGGGAGAACTACTCCCTCCTCATCATGGAGAGCGCCGGGATGATGAAGATGGCCACCGAAGAGGGATTCCCCCCTCCGGCAGGGTGCCGGAACGGGTCTAGATTGGTTTTCGGTGGCTACGGAGGCTTCTGGCGGTGGAACTCTCGATCTATTGTGCTCCTCGATGGTTTTAGGGTATATTGGTATATATAGGAGGAAGAAATACATCCGGGGACCACGAGGGGCCCACGAGGGTGGAGGGCGCTCCCAGGGGGCTGGGCGCGCCCCCCTGCCTCGTGCCTTCCTCGTTGCTTCCCTTACGTACACCCCAAGTCTTCTGGATTGCTTCCGTTCCAAAAATAAGTTCCGTGAAGTTTCAGGTCAATTGGACTCCGTTTGATTTTCCTTTTTTGCGATACTCTAAAACAAGGAAAAACAGAAACTGGCACTGGGCTCTGGGTTAATAGGTTAGTCCCAAAAATAATATAAAAGTGCATAATAAAGCCCATAAACATCCAAAACAGATAATATAATAGCATGGAACAATCAAAAATTATAGATACGTTGGAGACGTATCACTGATGACCCACAAGTATAGGGGATCTATTGTAGTCCTTTCGATAAGTAAGAGTGTCGAACCCAACGAGGAGCAGAAGGAAATGATAAGCGGTTTTCAGCAAGGTATTCTCTGCAAGTACTGAAATAAGTGGTAACAGATAGTTTTGTGATAAGATAAGTTGTAACGAGCAACAAGTAACAAAAGTAAATAAAGTGCAGCAAGGTGGCCCAATCCTTTTTGTAGCAAAGGACAAGCCGGAACAAACTCTTATAATAGGAAAAGCTCTCCCGAGGACACATGGGAATATCGTCAAGCTAGTTTTCATCACGTTCATGTGATTCGCGTTCGATACTTTGATAATTTGATATGTGGGTGGACCGGTGCTTGGGTGCTGTTCTTACTTGAACAAGCATCCCACTTATGATTAACCTTTATTGCAAGCATCCGCAACTACAACAAAAGTATTAAGGTAAACCTAACCATAGCTTGAAACATGTGGATCCAAATCAGCCCCTTACGAAGCAACGCATAAACTAGGGTTTAAGCTTCTGTCACTCTAGCAACCCATCATCTACTTATTACTTCCCAATGCCTTCCTCTAGGCCCAAATAATGGTGAAGTGTTATGTAGTCGACGTTCATATAACACCACTAGAGGCTAGACAACATACATCTTATCAAAATATCAAACGAATACCAAATTCACATGACTACTAATAGCAAGACTTCTCCCTTGTCCTCAGGAACAAACGTAATTACTCACAAAGCATATTCATGTTCATAATCAGAGGGGTAATAATATGCATATAGGATCTGAACTTATGATCTTCCACCAAATAAACCAACTAGCATCAACTACAAGGAGTAATCAACACTACTAGCAACCTAGTAGCACCAATCCCGGACTTTGAGACAAGAATTGGATACAAGAGATGAACTGGGGTTTGGAGATGAGATGGTGCTGGTGAAGATGTTGATGGAGATTGCCCTCTCCCGATGAGAGGAGTGTTGGTGATGACGATGGTGATGATTTCCCCCTCCCGGAGGGAAGTATCCCCGGTAGAACAGCTCTGCCGGAGCTCTAGATTGGTTCCGCCAAGGTTCTGCCTCGTGGCGGCGGAGTCTCGTCCCGAAAAGTTTTTTTGGTTTTTTTCTCATCGAAAGACTTCATATAGGAGAAGATGGACGTCGAAGAGCCACCAGGGGGCCAACGAGGTAGGGGGGCGCGCCCTAGGGGGAGGCGCCCCCCACCCTCGTGAGCAGGGTGTGGGCCCCCTGGCCTTCATCTTTGGCGAGGATTTTTCTTTATTTATTTTAAGATGTTCCGTGGAGTTTTAGGACTTTTGGAGTTGCACAGAATAGGTCTCTAATATTTGCTCCTTTTCCAGCCCAGAATTCCAGCTACCGGCATTCTCCCTCCTTATGCAAACCTTGTAAAATAAGAGAGAATAGCCATAAGTATTGTGACATAAAGTGAAATAACAGTCCATAATGCAATAAATGTCGATATAAAAGCATGATGCAAAATGGACGTATCAACTCCCCCAAGCTTAGACCTCGCTTGTCCTCAAGCGAAAAGCCGATAACAATAAATATGTCCTCATGTTTAGAGGTAGAGGCGTCGATAAAAATAAAATACGGACATGAAGGCATCATGATTATTATTATAACAACAACATATATAGATTTTGTCATATGATTACTTATGTTCAAGTGATGATCTATTCACAATGCTTAAGTATAAATCATAACCTTATTGGGCTCCGACAAACTATAATCCCAGTCATTGAAGCAATTGCAATTTATCATAACATCGGAAAGAGCCTATGTCAGAGCTAAAAAGCAAGTCCACATACTCAACTATCATTTAGTTCTCCATAATTGCTAACACTCACGCAATACTTGTGGTTACGGAGTTTTAATCGGACACAGAGAAAGATAGGGGCTTATAGTTTTGCCCCACAACCTTTTACCTCAAGGGTAATGTCAACAATAATGGTTCATGCTCCCCTACATCCAATTATATATATATATATCATGTTCTTTCCAACATGCTGAGCTTGCCAAAGGATAAAATGAAAAGGGAAAGGCGAAGATCACCGTGACTCTTGCATAAGGTAGAAGATAATGATAAAGGATAGGCCCTTCGCAGAGGGAAGCAGAGGTTGCCATGCGCTTTTATGGTTGGATGCATAAAATCTCAATGCGAAAGAACGTCACTTTATATTGCCCCTTGTGATATGAACCTTTATTATGCAGTCCGTCGCTTTTATTACTTCCACATCACAAGATCGTATAAAGCTTATTTCTCCCACACCAATCAATCATACATATTTAGAGCAATTTTTATTGCTTTGCACCGATGACAACTTACTTGAAGGATCTTACTCAATCCATAGGTAGATATGGTGGACTCTCATGGAAAAACTGGTTTAAGGGTATTTGGAAGCACAAGTAGTATTTCTACTTGGTGCTGAGAATTTGGCTAGCATGAGGGGGAAAGGCAAGCTCAACAAGTTAGAGGGTCCATGACAACATACTTTATCTCAGATATAAGAAAGACATAACTCATTATGTTGTCTTCCTTGTCCAACATCAACCCTTTAGCATGTCATATTTTAATGAGTGCTCCCAATCATAAAAGATGTCAATGATAATATATCTATATGTGAAAACCTCTCTTTCCTTATTACTTCCTATTAATTGCAACAATGACCAAAGCTATGTCTGCCAACTCCCAACAACTTTTAATCATCATACTCTTTCTATGTGAAGTTATTACTCTCAATAAGATCAATATGAACTTTTTGTTTCTTTTTATTCTTTTTCTCTTTCTTTTATTCACCCAAGATCATGGCAAAATAATCAAGCCCTTGACTCAACACTAATCTTTATTATATATAGCTCACGGACTCGATTACAAAGAGAGATCATAAAGCAAAACTCAAAACTAGATCATGCCATAAACTTTATTTTGCTAGATCAAGATACTACTAATAGGATCGAACTAAGAAAAAACGGTAAAGATAGGAGTTGTGATTGTGATACGATACCGGGGCACCTCCCCCAAGCTTGGCAATTGCCAAGGGGAGTGCCCATACCCATGAGATTATATCTCCTTTGTCAGTGAAGAAGGTGGAGGTCTTGTAGATGATGCGGGCCTTGCGTCCATGTTCCAAGACATAGGTTCTCCCTCATAGAAAGATGATCGAGTCTCCGGGATCCTCGAATCTGCAGCCAAACTCATCCTTTTGAATCTATATTCATACTCACAGTTTTGGTTTTGCATGTCATAGATTTGGGCTTGGAGGTGCTCGATCTTCTCAGAAGCTTGAAGATAGTCTCCCCGATGTTGTCAGCATCCAACTTGTGGTTGCTAGTGAACTCCGCGATCATCATGTGGTTAGAGTTGAGTCCATGCTCTACCATCCCTTGGCACTTGAAAACTTGTTGCTCCACTGCTTCGAGCCTCGTCTCCATGCTTCCGGTCCCCTTTGGTCCCTCTTCATCGCGGATGTGCAGCAACCCATCACGCAACTCAATGGTTTGAGGGTGTCGCAGCACCTCCGCGAGGTAAGTGTTGATGACCTTCTCGAAGAACTTGTCCTTGGAGGCGCTTGGGGCCGTCATGATAACCTAGATCTGTCAGAAAAACAGCTCGAAACAAGAACAAAGGAGGTTTGCGTGATACAGGAGTCAAAACCTTCGGGAGGTTATATAATGAATTTTTACCGACCAAAATACGTAACGTGCAAGAAAACAGAGTCCGAAAGGCACACGAGGTGCTCACGAGGTAGGGGGGCGCGCCCAGAGGGGTAGGGCACGCCCACCACCCTCGTGGGACCCTCGTGTCCTTCCCGGACTGCTACTTATTTTTCTATTTTTCTAAATATTCCAAAACGGAGAAATATTGCCTTAAAAATTGTTTTGGAGTCGGTTTACTTACCGTACCACATACCTATTCCTTTTCTGAGTCTAAAATGTTCCGGAAAGTGTCCCTTATGTATTCCTTCGGGGTTATAGTTTCAATAATATTGGATTCAACATTTATGGGATTACCTGAGATATAATGTTTGATTCTTTGACCGTTTACCACCTTCGGATTTGTGCCTTCGAAGTTGTTGATCTATATGGCACCGGAACGATAGACCTCTTCGATAACATAGGGGCCTTCCCATTTAGAGAGAAGTTTTCCTGCAAAAAATCTTAAACAAGAGTTGTATAGCAATACATAATCACCTACATTAAACTCACGCTTTTGTATCCTTTTGTCATGCCATCTTTTAACTTTTTCTTTAAACAACTTGGCATTTTCATAAGCTTGGGTTCTCCATTCATCAAGTGAGCTAATATCAAATAACCTCTTCTCACCGGCAAGTTTAAAATCATAGTTGAGCTCTTTAATAGCCCAATGTGCCTTATGTTCTAGTTCGAGAGGTAAGTGACATGCTTTTCCATAAACCATTTTATACGGAGACATACCCATAGGATTTTTGTATGCAGTTCTATAAGCCCATAATGCATCATCAAGTTTCTTGGACCAATTCTTTCTGGACCTATTAACAACCTTTTACAAAATTAATTTGAGTTCTCTATTACTCAATTCTACTTGACCACTAGACTTAGGGTGATAAGGGGATGCAATTCTATGATTAACATCATATTTAGCAAGCATTTTACGGAAAGCACCATGAATAAAATGTGAACCACCATCAGTCATTAAATATCTAGGGACTCCAAACCTTGGAAAGATAACTTCTTTAAGCATTTTAATAGAAGTGTTATGATCAGCACTACTAGTTGGAATAGCTTCTACCCACTTAGTAACGTAATCAACAGCAACTAGAATATGTGTGTATCCATTAGAGGCAGGAAAAGGTCCCATATAATCAAAGCCCCAAACATCAAACGGTTCAATAACAAGAGAATAATTGATAGGCATTTCTTGACGTCTACTAATATTACCAATTCTTTGACATTCATCACAAGACAAGACAAACTTACGGGCATCCTTAAAGAGAGTAGGCCAATAAAAACCAGATTTCAATACCTTATGTGCAGTTCTATCTCCAGCGTGGTGTCCTCCATAAGCCTTGGAATGACACTTGCGTAGGATCTGTTGCTGTTCATGCTCAGGTACACAACGTCTAATAACACCATCTACTCCTTCTTTATAAAGATTTGGGTCATCCCAAAAGTAATGTCTCAAGTCATAGAAAAACTTTTTCTTTTGTTGGTATGTGAAGCTAGGTGGTATAAATTTAGCAACAATATAATTAGCATAATCAGCATACCATGGAGTACTACGAGAAATACTTATAACATTTAATTGTTCATCAGGAAAGCTATCATTAATAGGTAGTGGGTCATCAAGAACATTCTCTAACCTAGACAAGTTGTCTGCAACGGGGTTCTTAGCTCCCTTTCTATCAACAATATGCAAATCAAATTCTTGTAGCAAGAGAACCCATCTAATAAGTCTCGGTTTAGCATCTTTCTTTTCCATAAGGTATTTAATAGAAGCATGATCAGTGTGAATAGTTACTTTAGAATCAACAATATAAGGTCTGAACTTATCACAAGCAAATACAACTGCTAAAAGCTCTTTTTCAGTAGTAGCATAATTTCTTTGAGCATTGTCTAGAGTCTTACTAGCATGATGAATAACATTTAATTTCTTATCAACCCTTTGCCCTAGAATAGCACCTACATCATAATCACTAGCATCACACATAATTTCAAAGGGTAAATTCCAATCAGGTGGCTGAACAACAGGTGCAGAGACTAATGCTTTCTTAAGTATTTCAAATGCTTCTACACAATCATCATCAAAGACAAATGGTATATCTTTTTGCAATAAATTAGTCAGAGGCCGGGAAATTTTTGAGAAGTCCTTAATGAACCTCCTGTAAAATCCGGCGTGACCAAGGAAACTTCTTATACCTTTGATGTCCTTGGGACATGGCATCTTTTCAATAGCATCGACCTTGGCTTTATCAACTTCAATACCTCTTTCAGAAACTTTATGCCCCAAGACAATACCTTCTTTAACCATAAAGTGGCACTTTTCCCAATTCAAGACAAGATTAGTTTCTTCACATCTCTGCAAAACTCGATCAAGATTTCTCAAGCAATCATCAAAAGAGGAACATAGACGGAAAAGTCGTCCATGAAAACCTCACAAATCTTTTCACAAAAGTCAGAGAATATAGCCATCATGCATCTTTGAAAGGTAGCAGGTGCATTACATAAACCAAAAGGCATACGTCTGTAAGCAAAAGTACCAAAAGGGCATGTAAAAGTAGTCCTTGATTGATCTCTAGCCGACACAGGTATTTGAGAGAAACCAGAATAACCATCTAGAAAGCAATAGTGTGTATGTTTGCATAATCTTTCTAGCATTTGATCAATAAAAGGTAAGGGGTAATGATCTTTCTTGGTAGCTTTATTTAATTTGCGGAAATCAATTACCATCCTATAACCTGTGATAATTCTTTGTGGAATCAATTCATCTTTATCACTAGGAACAACGGTAATACCTCCCTTCTTAGGGACACAATGGACAGGACTTACCCACTGACTATCAGCAACGGGGTAAATTATACCTGCCTCCAGAAGCTTGAGTATTTCTTTTCTTACCACTTCTTTCATTTTAGGATTCAGACGTCATTGAGGATCACGAACTGGTTTGGCATCTGCTTCCAAATTTATTTTATGTTGACATAGAGTGAGACTAATACCCTTAAGATCATCAAGAGTATATCCAATAGCAGCATGATGCTTCTTCAGAGTTTTCAATAATCTTTCTTCTTAATGCTCTGAAAGGTTAGCACTAATAATAACAGGATATATCTTCTTTTCATCAAGATAAGCATATTTAAGATTATCAGGCAAAGGTTTAAGCTCAAACACGGGATCACCCTTGGGTGGAGGAGGATCCCCTAAAATTTCAACAGGTAAATTGTGTTGCAGAATAGGTTCCTGTTTAAAGAATACTTCATCTATTTCCCTTCTTTCATTCATGAACATATCATTTTCATGGTCTAACAAATAGTGTTCTAAAGGATCACTAGGAGGTACGGCAATAGAAGCAAGACCAATAATCTCATCCTTACTAGGTAATTCTTCCTCACGATGTTGTTTACTAAATTTAGAGAAATTAAACTCATGAACCATATCATCCAAGCCAATAGTAACAACATTCTTTTCGCAATCTATCCTAGCATTAACAGTGTTCAAGAAGGGTCTACCAAATATAATGGGACAAAAGCTATCTTGCGGAGAAGTAAGAACAAGAAAATCAGCAGGATATTTAGTTTTCCCACACAAGACTTCAACATCTCTAACAATTCCCATCGCTGAAATAGTATCTCTATTGGCAAGTTTAATTGTGACATCAATATCTTCTAATTCAGCAGGTGCAATTTCATGCTTGATTTCTTTATACAAGTCATAAGGTATAACAATAGCACTAGCACCCATATCACATAAGCCATGATAACAATGATCTCCTATTTTAACAGAAATAACAGGCACGCCTACCACAGGTCTATGTTTATCTTTAGCACAAGGTTTAGCAATTCTAGCAGTTTCACCTTCGAACTGAATAACATGCCCATCAATATTATCAGACAAGAGATCTTTAACAATAGCAATATTAGGTTCTACTTTAACTTTCTCAGGAGGTGTATAAGTTCTAATATTTCTTTTACGAACAACAGTTGAAGCTTTAGCATGATCCTTTACTCTAACAGGGAAAGGTGGTTTCTCAACATAAGAAGTAGGAACAATAGGATCATTATAAGTGTCAGTCTTTTCTTCAACTTTAATAGGTGCAACTACTTTTACTTCTATGGGAGGATGATATTTAAACCACTTCTCCTTAGGGAGATCAACATAAGTAGCAAAAGATTCACAGAAAGAAGCTACTATCTCAGAGTCAAAACTTACGGAAAATATCGGTATCCATAAAAGATTTAACACAATCAAACTTAGGTGTCATACCTGACTCCTTACCTTCGTCGAGGTCCCAATCTTCAGAGTTGCGTTTAATTCTATCCAATAAATTCCATCTGAATTCAATAGTCTTCATCATAAATGAGCCAACACAAGAAGTATCGAGCATGGTTTGATTATTATGAGAAAGCCGAGCATAAAAACTTTGCATAATTATTTCTCTCGAGAGCTCATGATTGGGGCATGAATATAATATTGATTTAAGCCTCCCCCAAGCTTGAGCGATGCTTTCTCCTTCGCGAGGCCAGAAATTATATATATAATTGCGATCACGACGAACAAGATGCATAGGGTAATACTTTTGATGAAATTCCAATTTCAATCTTTTATAGTTCCATGATCCCATATCATCACATAGCCTATACCATATCAATGCGTCTCCCTTCAAAGATAAAGGGAAGACCTTCTTCTTAGCAACATCATCGGTACACCTGCAAGCTTAAATAATCCACAAACTTCATCCACATATATTAAGTGCTCATCAAGATGCTTTATTCCATCTCCTGTAAAAGGATTAGCTAGCAGTTTTTCCATCATACCCGAAGGAAATTCAAAAGGAGTTTCATTTTGAATAGGTTCAGTAGGTTGAGGAGCAACTCTTTGCTCAACTGGACGGGGTGAAGATACCCCGAACAAGCCCCCTCAGAGAATTACTTTCCATAGTAACAAGTGACAGTAAATTTCAGCACACTATATAAATTTTTCCTTACCAAATTCCACCTACCAAAGGCGCTACACTCCCCGGCAACGGCGCCAGAAAAGAGTCTTAATGACCCACAAGTATAGGGGATCTATCGTAGTCCTTTCGATAAGTAAGAGTGTCGAACCCAATGAGGAGCAGAAGGAAATGATAAGCGGTTTTCAGCAAGGTATTCTCTGCAAGTACTGAAATAAGTGGTAACAAATAGTTTTGTGATAAGATAAATTGTAACGAGCAACAAGTAACAAAAGTAAATAAAGTGCAGCAAGGTGGCCCAATCCTTTTTGTAGCAAAAGACAAGTCGGAACAAACTCTTATAATAGGAAAAGCGCTCCCGAGGACACATGGGAATATCGTCAAGCTAGTTTTCATCACGTTCATGTGATTCGCGTTCGATACTTTGATAATTTGATATGTGGGTGGACCGGTGCTTGGGTGCTGTTCTTACTTGAACAAGCATCCCACTTATGATTAACCTCTATTGCAAGCATCCGCAACTACAACAAAAGTATTAAGGTAAACCTAACCATAGCTTGAAACATGTGGATCCAAATCAGCCCCTTACGAAGCAACGCATAAACTAGGGTTTAAGCTTCTGTCACTCTAGCAACCCATCATCTACTTATTACTTCCCAATGCCTTCCTCTAGGCCCAAATAATGGTGAAGTGTTATGTAGTCGACGTTCATATAACACCACTAGAGGCTAGACAACATACATCTTATCAAAATATCAAACGAATACCAAATTCACATGACTACTAATAGCAAGACTTCTCCCTTGTCCTCAGGAACAAACGTAATTACTCACAAAGAATATTCATGTTCATAATCAGAGGGGTAATAATATGCATATAGGATCTGAACTTATGATCTTCCACCAAATAAACCAACTAGTATCAACTACAAGGAGTAATCAACACTACTAGCAACCTACTAGCACCAATCCCGGACTTTGAGACAAGAATTGGATACAAGAGATGAACTAGGGTTTGGAGATGAGATGGTGCTGGTGAAGATGTTGATGGAGATTTCCCTCTCCCGATGAGAGGAGTGTTGGTGATGACGATGGTGATGATTTCCCCCTCCCGGAGGGAAGTATCCCCGGCAGAACAGCTCTGCCGGAGCTCTAGATTGGTTCCGCCAAGGTTCTGCCTCGTGGCGGCGGAGTCTCGTCCCGAAAAGTTTTTTTTGATTTTTTCCTCATCGAAAGACTTCATATAGGAGAAGATGGACGCCGGAGAGCCACCAGGGGGCCCACGAGGTAGGGGGCGCGCCCTAGGTGGGGGGGCGCCCCCCACCCTCGTGAGCAGGGTGTGGGCCCCCTGGTCTTCATCTTTGGCAAGGATTTTTCTTTATTTATTTTAAGATGTTTCGTGGAGTTTCACGATTTTTGGAGTTGCGCAGAATAGGTCTCTAATATTTGCTCCTTTTCCAGCCCAGAATTCCAGCTGCCGGCATTCTCCCTCCTTATGTAAACCTTGTAAAATAAGAGAGAATAGCCATAAGTATTGTGACATAAAGTTAAATAACAGTCCATAATGCAATAAATATCAATATAAAAGCATGATGCAAAATGGACGTATCAATCACCTTGCAAGAAATGAGACTAATGAGTTAGTTGCGAGATGATGCATTACGGAACGATTAAAGAGACTTGCCGGTAATGACATTGAGCTAGGTATTGGGATACTGACGATCGAATCTCGGGCAAGTAACATACCGATGACAAAGGGAACAACGTATATTGTTATGCGGTTTGACCGACAAAGATCTTCGTAGAATATGTAGGAACCAATATGAGCATCCAGGTTTCGCTATTGGTTATTGACCGGAGACATGTTTCGGTCATGTCTACATAGTTCTCGAACCCGTAGGGTCCGCACGCTTAAAGTTCTATGATGATCGGTATTATGAGTTTATATGTTTTGATGTACCGAAGGTAGTTCGGAGTCTCAGATATGATCACGGACATGACGAGGAGTCTCAAAATGGTCGAGACATAAATATTGATATATTGGAAGCCTACATTTGGACATCGAAAGAGTTCCAGGTGAAATCGGGATTTTATCGGAGTACCCGGGGGTTACCGGAACCCCCTGGGGGCGTAATGGGCCTACATGGGCCTTAGTGGAAATAGAGGGCAGCAAGGGGAGTGTAGGGCGCGCCCCCCAAGGCCCAAACCGAATTTGTTTAGGGCAAGGGGGGCCAGCCCCCTCTTTCCTTCTCCTCCTCTCCCTTTCCTTCCCCTTCTCCTACTCCTACTAGGAAAGGAGGAGTCCTACTCCCGATGGGAGTAGGACTCCCCCCTTGGCGTGCCCTCCTTGGCCGGCCGCCTCTCCCCCTTGCTCCTTTATATACGGGGGCTGGGGGGCACCTCTAGACACACAAGTTGATCATTGATCTCTCCCAGCCGTGTGCGGTGCCCCCTCCACCATAATCCTGTTGGGGAACGTAGCATAAATTCAAAATTTTCCTACGTGTCACCAAGATCTATCTATGGAGTAATCTAGCAACAAGGGAGGAGTGGATCTACATACCCTTGTAGATCGCGCGCGGAAGCGTTCAAGAGAACGGGGTTGATGGAGTCGTACTCGTCGTGATCCAAATCACCGATGATCCTAGCGCCGAACGGACGGCACCTCCGCGTTCAACACACGTACGGAGCAGCGACGTCTCCTCCTTCTTGATCCAGCAAGGGGGGAGGAGAGGTTGATGGAGATCTAGCAGCACGACGGCGTGGTGGTGGAAGTAGCGGGATTCCAACAGGGCTTCGCCAAGCGCTGCGGGAGGAGGGAGATGTGTCATGGGAGAGAGAGGGAGGCGCCAGGGCTTAGCTGCGGCTGCCCTCACTTCCCCCCACTATATATGGGGCCAAGGGAGAGGGGGGGCGCAGCCTTGGCCCTTCCTCCAAGGAAGGGTGCGGCTAGGGAGGAGTCCATCCTCCCCAAGGCACCTAGGAGGTGCCTTCCCCATTTAGGACTCTTCCTTTCCCTTATCTCTTGGTGCATGGGCCTCTTGGGGCTGGTGCCCTAGGCCCATATAGGCCAAGGCGCACACCCCTACAGCCCATGTGCCCCCCCGGGGCAGGTGGACCCCCTTGGTGGACCCCCGGACCCCTTTCGGCACTCCCGGTACAATACCGATAATGCGCGAAACTTTTCCGGCGACCAAAACAAGACTTCCCATATATAAATCTTTACCTCCGGGCCATTCCGGAACTCCTCGTGACGTCCGGGATCTCATCCGGGACTCCGAACAACTTTCGGGTTACCGCATACTAATATCTCTATAACCCTAGCGTCACCGAACCTTAAGTGTGTAGACCCTACGGGTTCGGGAGACATGCAGACAAGACCGAGATGACTCTCCGGTCAATAACCAACAGCGGGATCTGGATACCCATGTTGGCTCCCACATGTTCCACGATGATCTCATCGGATGAACCACGATGTCAAGGACTTAATCAATCCCGTATACAATTCCCTTTGTCTATCGGTACGACACTTGCCTGAGATTCGATCGTCGGTATCACGATACCTTGTTCAATCTCGTTACCGGCAAGTCTCTTTACTCGTTTCGTAACACATCATCCCGTGATCAACTCCTTGATCACATTGCGCACATTATGATGATGTCCTACCGAGTGGGCCCAGAGATACCTCTCCGTTTACACGAAGTGACAAATCCCAGTCTCGATTCATGCCAACCCAACAGACACTTTCGGAGATACCTGTAGTGTATCTTTATAGCCACCCAGTTACGTTGTGACGTTTTGCACACCCAAAGCACTCCTACGATATCCGGGAGTTGCACAATCTCATGGTCTAAGGAAATGATACTTGACATTAGAAAAGCTTTAGCATACGAACTACATGATCTTGTGCTAGGCTTAGGATTGGGTCTTTGTCCATCACATCATTCTCCTAATGATGTGATCCCGTTATCAATGACATCCAATGTCCATGGTCAGGAAACCGTAACCATCTATTGATCAACGAGCTAGTCAACTAGAGGCTTACTAGGGACATGGTGTTGTCTATGTATCCACACATGTATCTGAGTTTCCATCAACACAATTCTAGCATGGATAATAAACGATTATCATGAACAAGGAAATATAATAATAACTAATTTATTATTGTCTCTAGGGCATATTTCCAACAAATCCACCTCGGTCATATTGTAGCGGTGCTTAGGCGAAGCCCTGCGACGGTAGCTTCATCAACATCGTCACCACGCCGTCGTGCTGATGAAACTCTCCCTCGAGCTCTACTGGATCGTGAGTTCGCGGGACGTCACCGAGCTGAACGTGTGCTGAACGCGGAGGTGCCATACGTTTGGTACTGAGGATCGGTCGATCGTGAAGACGTACGACTACATCAACTATGTTGTCATAACGCTTCCGCTTAACGGTCTACAAGGGTACGTGGACGACACTCTCCCCTCTCGTTGCTATGCATCACCATGATCTTGCGTGTGCGTAAGAATTTTTTGAAATTACTACATTCCCCAACATTATCTTCAAGTTCTGGGTGCAAAGGTAAGTGCTCCTTGTCCAACAGGTAGGTGCCTGTACCCATCTTTCAGTTGATGAACTCCTGAATGTGTCAGCCTTCTTCTTCTCGGGCGACCACGCGTCAGCGCGCTTCCGTCGACGCCCCCGCGCTCTCCCCCTCCCCTCAGCTCCTCTCCAATACCACCACCGACAACCGCGTGTGTGCGGTGGCGATGGCGCTCACAAATCGACAAGGACAAGGTTGGGTGGCGGTGCATCCAGATCCTGACTGAGCTCGTCAAGGTCCCCTCCCCCTCTTTCGCCCTTCTTCACATCCTCTCCATGGTTCTATAGTGGGTCTGTTTTAATTCAATTTGTTCAACTTGCTATGAACTCTTCCCTCAACGTCAAATCTCTTAGCTTCAGAGGCTGTTTTTACCAACCCTGGCTAAGAAAATAAATGTGTCAGGGCGTACAACTTGATATGGAAGGAATTCTATGCAGGGAAGGGAATTGCCCTTTTTCTATTTAGTATCATCGGCAATATTTAGTCTTCATCTTGAAAAATCAAGTTTCACATTGGAGATTTTATTCAGCACGACACATGTCTCCTGTGATGTACTACAAGGAAACATCCATTTCACCCCCAGTTGCCTCGTACTTGAAAACTGCGAGCAATGATGTATGCGTGACGCCCACATGTAACTAGCAACTGAACTGTGTCCATTTATTTTCCAGTTTCCACTTTATCTTTATGAGAAAGAAATGTGTGTTTCTGTTTTTCTTCCTTCATTTCCAGTCCATACATTACATACTGCTTGTACTGGCTAATTTTGCCAAGGCCCATGTGTTGCATGGTCCTTGATTTATCATACATCCAACCCCTCTCTTTCTTCCATTGAACCTGACACCTGCTGTACATTTCATCGTAGTTGCACTTGACGTTTCAGTCCACGTTTCTCACTAGTTAATCAGTGAGTTCATTTAGAATTACAGAAAAAGCCCAGCTGAAAGGTGCCGCAGTCTGGAAAATTTACAACTAATGTCCATTCATATATACATAGGTGCAGAGGATATTCCGATTTGCTCTTCTTCATTGACGTGGTTTCCTCACGCAGGTGCAGAGGTGACTTTGTTGTGCGCGGCGGTGAAGTCGCCCACTCACCAGCTAGTACGTCAGCTTGCCCGTGCGAGATCTAGTTCGACTGCCAAAAGGCGTCAAACAGTGAGTGCACCTTCTGTTTCTTGCTGCCTTCGATGGTGTTCGCAATCTGTTCTCAGAGGGAAAAAACATTTCAGGGGAATAGGAGATACTAAAACATGGACTGCATAGGGGTTGAGGCTTCGCTGCCTAGATGCATCCAATCTCGATAATCAACTCAATTGTATGTTGTGCAGGGCACCACTCAATCATTCCTCTGTTGAGAGAGAGAGAGAGAGAAGGATTTTTAGTTGTGAGCTGCCAGTGCTAGCATGTGAACAAAACCTCAGACTAAATCTTGTTTAATTCAATTTGTTTAACTTGCTATGAACTCTTCCCTGTTGTTTGGATCCAGCATCGAATCTCTTAGCTTCCGAGGCTGGAGATGCACAACCCTTATTGTGTTTATTTCTACCAACCCTGGCTAAGAGAAGAAATTTATTAGGGTCTGGAACTTGATATGGAAGGAATTCTATGCGGGGAATTTAGTCCTTTTCTATTTAGTATCATTAGCAATATTTAGTCTTCAGCTTGAAAAATCAAGATTCACATTGGAGATTTAATTCAGCATGACACGTATCTCCTGTAGTATACAAGGAAACATTTCTTTCACCCCCAGTTGCCTCATACTTGACACCTGCTGTCCATTTTCATCGTAGCGTTTCAGTCCATGTCTCCCACTAGTTAATCAGTGAGTTCATCCAGAATTCCAAAAAAAGCCCAGTGGAAAGGTGTTGCTGTCTGGAAATTTTGCAACTACTATTCATTCATATATACATATATCTGTTTAATAAAAAATGCCATCTTTAAAATTGTAGGTCCTCAATCAAGCTCCATATATCCATGCAGTTAGGTAATGACCATGTCAAAGGCTGCACCTGCACACCCTGAGGCCTGCATACATAAATGGACAGTGAGGTGATGCGAAGTTGCAAACATCTTGTGCAGAAAAGGGAGTACACCAAAATGAGAGCATGCATACAAGCATGATGGGTTCTTAAGCTTGTGCGGTGCCCAAGGTACTATTCTTTTTCTTATGTAGTAACATGGGCAATGTTTACTCTGCAGCTTAAAAACTTTATTTCCACATTAAAGATTTAATTCCGGGCCGAGGCCGAGGTATGCCCTCCTCTCCTTCCTTCCCCTTCCCGTCAAGTGCTTGTGTCTAAAGCAATGTTGCTCTTGTCAAGACTTGTTACCAAATCAAATACTGGAAATACAACTTGGATGTTGGTGTAGAACTTCCTGGTCTGTTTTTGGTGAACTATTGTTGTTTTATTGTAGTTTGAGTTCCTATATCGATGCAGATATATGATCAGAAACAAATCTGCTTATGTATGGGACTGGCACATCTCATTTCAACATGGCTGGTGTGTTTTATTTTTATTGTTCAAGTAGTTTCCAGGCTAGCTGAATCCTTTTCTTGGGATGAAGCATCTCAACCTGGTAGGTACAACAAAATAACAAAATATAAGATGTATTTGCAAATACATCTTCAGAATATGAGATGAGATAAATTAGGATCAATGATGGCCACCACAAATTTGTTTTGGCTGATGTCCGACTTGGTGGATAATTTTATTTTCCACTTTCTAGCTCCAACCGTCCTAAGTTGCCTTTTGTTGCCTTTGCACAAATTACTCAATATTGTGCCCTTGTCCTTCCTGTCTCTTACATAGAATTACACATTTCATGTATGTTAGAGTTGCACAGAGAATAGCTTTATCTTTGTATCTTCTCTTCTATTCTCTGCCGCCATTTTTGTAACAGTGTTAGTTCGTTAAGAACAGTAGTATTGAAATCTCTGTTCTAAGACTGCCTCCATGCGGATAAGATGTTCTTTCCCAGCAGATTTCCTATTGTAGGGCTTGTTGTATGTCCTTTGAAATCTGACTGGTTTATCTTCTTGTCACATCTAATCAGTTTCACATGGATTTGTGTGTTTCAGAGTTAATTATATAGAAAGGAGGAAGGTTCCTGTGCTTGGAGTTGAGTTATGTGGATGTTCTGACTTTTAAAGACATCTAAGTTTTCTTTAGTCAAGTATGTTGTTACTTTAGAATAACTTAGTATGACTGCTATCTTGAACAATTCGTTAAAAATAAACAAGCAGATCCTGTCAAAATAAATTAATTAATTAAACAAGCCGATACCAAGGCTACAATTATTTTATACGACCGCATTGTTTGTTTTCAACTTGTGCACTAAGCACTGCACTAGAGATGATTTTTTGTAAGGATAAGAGGTGGTGACTGAGTGAGTGCTTGTTTGTGTGGGCTTTTGCAGAGGTGCTGCTGGCATGATCATGTGCTGGAACCTGGAAAAGAAGCAGAAGAAGAACAAGAAAGCGGGGGCATCACGGGAGATGAGGGCGACGATGTGGTTCCGCATGGCTTCTCTGGCCTTGACGTCATGGAAGGTCCTCTCTTGCCCATCTCCTCTGTTTGTTTGGTTCTAGGCGATTCTGTTTTCTCTCTCTTTGCAATGGGATTTAATCATGAGCAGATTCACTCATCAATCAATTTTCCCCACAAGTTGGAGCTCACTGTGGCTGTGACTAGGGAGGTTTATTGCAAAATTGCCCTAACAGTTTATGGGCCTCGTAATGCTTTTTGCTTCTTGTTTGTTTTAACTGGATGGTCATGTGAATTAGGTGTGCATGCCTACAAGTCTTGTCTTTGTTGGTTTACCCAAGTTGTCGATGCTTTGCTCTAGCCTGCCTAGTTTCTATTCTTTTTTTATGCGATACCATACTGAGGACTGTCCAGTGTTTAGTTCATTGTTTTAACTCACTGCTATTATATTACCTAAATTTGCTACTGGATGGACATTGTTTGGTTAGCGCTTCCATTCTTGGTGGACTAAATTGGATGAATACAATGTGTAAGCTTTATATATGGCAAACATATATAAAGTGCTTGTGTCCCAGCCCTATTCTGAATTTTTTCTTTATTTTAATCTGAAAATTGTGAGACGTAGGGATACGCGTATCCCACATGTATTCGGGCATATCCCAGTCCTGGTGCATCTCTAAGGATGGTATCTGAGTAAAGGTGGCTCTTGAAAAGGTGCTCCTTTCCTGATCATATATTCTGAGAAATTGTGTGCAAATTTTAAATGAACACCCAGCAGTATGCTAGTGGTATTAATTTAGATGCGTTCTATCTCAATTCCTTCACCTATTTCTTGCTATAGTATGTACCTTTGTTAAGCATGGCTACTATAGAAGCTTACTAAGGACTATTTCTGTATTTTATCTTTCAATGCTTGTTTCCTGTGATGAATCTTAAGGATGATATCTGACAAAGGTGGCTCCTCAATGAGTTCTCCTTGCTTGATTAAGCATCCTAAACTGATCGATTGTTTTGAGCAGACTACTGTAATTGAATAATTTAAAAACTAACCTATATTTCTTTTCTACTTGTTTGGTGTGATGAGATCACACAGATGGTTTATGAAAATGTGTATCTTTAAAACGGTATCTAGCTTGTGATCCTGCATGGGAAACCTGGTTTATTTATTTTCTAGTAATGAGAAGGTACTTGTTGGGAGCGCTACTCTTTTATTTGCGTGGTGCAGCTATTGATCGTGTACTTGTGATTCTGCACGAGAAATTTGTGTGAACTAGTAGAGCTTTCCAGGGATTCATGCTAAAGCTTTTGTCTTGCGTTGTCAACAGGCAAGGTACGCGGTGGTAGGTTCGGTCTCCGGCCTCGGCGTCTTCCGTTGGCCCTGTTGCCTTGTGGTGTATGCTTAGTCATTATAACAGTGCCTTGTTACTATTTTCAGCCTCACACCTTTCTAACCAACCCAAGACAAACCAAATCAAAAATCAACTGCTACTGCTGACTGATACGTCTCCAATGTATCTATAATTTTTGATTGCTCCATGCTATATTATCTTCTGTGTTGGACATTATTGGGCTTTATTATACACTTTTATATTATTTTTGGGACTAACCTACTAACCGGAGGCCCAGCCCAGAATTGCTGTTTTTTTTGCATATTTTAGGATTTCGAAAAAAAGGAATATCAAACGGTGTCCAAACGGAATGAAACCTTCGGGAACGTGATTTTTGGAACGAACAAGATCCAGGTGACTTGGACCCTACGTCAAGCAACCAACAGGGAAGCCACGAGGTAGGGGGTGCGCCTACCCCAACCAGGCGCGCCCTCCACCCTCGTGGGCCCCATGTTGCTCCACCGACGTACTCCTTCGTCCTATATATACCTACGTACCCCCAAACGATCAAAGACGGAGCCAAAACCCTAATTCCACCGCCGTAACTTTCTGTATCCACGAGATCCCATGTTGGAGCCTGTTTCGGAGCTCCGCCGGAGGGGGCATCGATCATGGAGGGCTTCTACATCAACACCATACCCTCTCCGATAAAGTGTGAGTAGTTTACCTCAGACCTTCGGATCCATAGTTATTACCTAGATGGCTTGTTCTCTCTTTTTGGATCTCAATACAAAGTTCTCCCCCTCTCTTGTGGAGATCTATTCGATGTAATCTTCTTTGGCGGTGTGTTTGTTGAGACCGATGAATTGTGGGTTTATGATCAAGTTTATCTATGAACAATATTTGAATCTTCTCTGAATTCTTTTATGTATGATTGGTTATCTTTGCAAGTCTCTTCGAATTATCAGTTTGGTTTGGCCTACTAGATTGATCTTTCTTGCAATGGGAGAAGTGCTTAGCTTTGGGTTCAATCTTGCGGTGTCCTTTCCCAGTGACAGTAGGGGAAGCAAGGCACGTATTGTATTGTTGCCATCGAGGATAACAAGATGGGGTTTTTATCATATTGCATGAATTTATCCCTCTACATCATGTCATCTTGCTTAAGGCGTTACTCTATTCTTATGAACTTAATACTCTAGATGCATGCTAGATAGCGGTCGATGTGTGGAGTAATTGTAGTAGATGCAGGCAGGAGTCGGTCTACTTTCTCGGACGTGATGCCTATATACATGATCATACCTAGATATTCTCATAACTATGCTCAATTCCGTCAATTGCTCAACAGTAATTTGTTCACCCACCGTAAAATACTTATGCTCTTGAGAGAAGCCACTAGTGAAACCTATGGCCCCTGGGTCTATCTTCATCATATTAATCTTCCAACACTTAGTTATTTCCTTTGCCTTTTACTTTGCTTTTATTTTACTTTGCATCTTTATCATAAAAATACCAAAAATATTATCTTATCATATATATCAGATCTCACTCTCGTAACTGACCGTGTATGGATTGACAACCCCTTATCACGTTGGTTGCGAGGATTTATTTGTTTTGTGCAGGTGCGAGGGACTTGCGCGTATCCTCCTACTGGATTGATACCTTGGTTCTCAAAAACTGAGGGAAATACTTACGCTACTTTGCTACATCACCCTTTCCTCTTCAAGGGAAAACTAACGTAGTGCTCAAGAGGTAGCAAGAAGGATTTCTGGCGCCGTTGCCGGGGAGGTCTACGCAAAAGTCAACATACCAAGTACCCATCACAAACCCTTATCTCCCGTATTACATTATTTTCCATTTGCCTCTCGTTTTCCTCTCCCCCACTTCACCCTTGCCGTTTTATTCGCCTTCTCTCTCTCTCTCTATCCTCCCTCTCTTTCTCTCTTTACCTCTTTTTGCGCGTTCCCCATTTGCTTGTCATTATGGCAAGTCCTCTATCTTCTCCGTTGTCTCCCGAGAATGAAGTTCTAAATTATAAGCAAAGGGAGGGAGAAAATCTAAAAGACGCTTGGTATATAATTTGCAATGCTCAAAATAGATCTACCAGGAAGCAATCTACTTCCGTTCTTCTTTGCAATTTTTATGTAGGCGCTACTCCTTGGCATAGATATATCCTTGATACCATTATCGGAGGGAACTTCTTGGGTAGCCATACTTTTGATTCTTATAATGCTATGATAGATTTGTTTGGCTCACCTCCTCTTTTGGTTAATGGAACTATGTTAACTTTGGAGCATGTAATCCAAAAACTTGAAATTATTGAAAATAAAGTTGCTACCGTTGAGTTAATTGAAAATTTCGATAAAAAGATCCACAACCAAATTACCCAATATGGATCTAAAGTAGGAGTAACTTTGAAAAATATTAAAGAGAAGGAACCTATAGTTAATGAAAGAATAAATCATGATTCCACTAGAATCGATAAACTTGAGGGTATCATTACCAACATCGGAACCACTTTTTCTTCCGTAAAGAATACTCCAAGTCCTCCAACAAAAATTTCCAAGATTATGTATGTTCCTAAAAATAAAGGTGAATCCTCTAGCAAAGAAACTGCGGATCTCAAATCTATAAGTATTCATCCTAATCTTTTTGCTATCATTAAGGAACCATTTGCTATTAATGATTTCTTCGATCTTGTGCCTAAAAGTTTTATAATCAATAAAAAGATAGAAACTCCTAAGGATGGTAGATGCCTCATTGAAGAATTACCTACCAAAGATGGCAATACCTAGATCTATCCTTGCTTTTTATGCCTAGCTAGGGGCGTTAAACGATAGCGCTTGTTGGGAGGCAACCCAATTTTATTTTTATTCCTTGATTTTTTCTCATGTTTAGTAATAAATAATTTATATATCCTATGTTTTGGTTGTGTTTTTGTGTTTAATTAGTGTTTGTGCCAAGTAGAACCGTTGGGAAGACTTAGGGAAAGTCTTGTTAATCTTGCTGTAAAAAACAGAAACTTTAGCGCTCACGAGAACTGCTGCCATTTTTATTTGGAAAGTGCTATTTAGTTAATTATTTTCGCATATGATTAATAGATAAATTCCTCACGTCCAGCAATTTATTTTGGAATTTTTGGGGTTCCAGATCTTGCGCTAGCTACAGATTACTACAGACTGTTCTGTTTTTGATAGATTCTGTTTTTCGTGTGTTGTTTGCTTATTTTGATGAATCTATGGCTAGTAAAATAGTTTATAAACCATAGAGAAGTTGGAATACAGTAGGTTTAACACCAATATAAATAAAGAATGAGTTCATTACAGTACCTTGAAGTGGTCTTTTGTTTTCTTTCGCTAACGGAGCTCACGAGATTTTCTACTTTAAGTTTTGTGTTGTGAAGTTTTCAAGTTTTTGGTAAAGGTTTGATGGATTATGGAACAAGGAGTGGCAAGAGCCTAAGCTTGGGGATGCCCATGGCACCCCCAAGATAATCTAAGGACACCAAAAAGCCAAACTTTGGGGATGCCCCAGAAGGCATCCCCTCTTTCATCTACTTCCATCGGTAACTTTACTTGGAGCTATATTTTTATTCACCACATGATATGTGTTTTGCTTGGAGCGTCTTGTATGATTTGAGTCTTTGTTTTTTAGTTTATCACAATCATCCTTGTTGTACACACCTTTTAAGAGAGACACACATGATTCGGAAATTATTAGAATACTCCATGTGCTTCACTTATATCTTTTGAGTTATATAGTTTTGCTCTAGTACTTCACTTATGTCTTTTAGAGCACGGTGGTGGATTTGTTTTATAGAAACTATTGATCTCTCATGCTTCACTTAGATTATTTTGAGAGTCTTAAATAGCATGGTAATTTGCTTAAATAATCCTAATATGCTAGGTATTCAAGATTACTAAAAACTTTCTTATGAGTGTTTTGAATACTAAGGGAAGTTTGATGCTTGATGATTGTTTTGAGATATGGAGGTAGTGATATTAAGGTTGGGCTAGTTTAGTAGTTGTGAATTTGAGAAATACTTGCGTTGAAGTTTGCAAGTCCCGTAGCATGCACGTATGGTAAACGTTATGTAACAAATTTGAAACATGAGGTGTTCTTTGATTCTCCTCCTTATGAGTGGCGGTCGGGGACGAGCGATGGTCTTTTCCTACCAATCTATTCCCCTAGGAGCATGCGCGTAGTGCTTGGTTTTTGATGACTTGTAGATTTTTGCAATAAGTATGTGAGTTCTTTATGACTAATGTTGAGTCCATGGATTATACGCACTCTCACCTTTCCATCATTGCTAGCCTCTTCGGTACCGTGCATTGCCCTTTCTCACATTGAGAGTAGGTGCAAACTTCACCGGTGCATCCAAACCCCGTGATATGATACGCTCTTTCACACATAAGCCTCCTTATATCTTCCTCAAAACAGCCACCATACCTACCTATTATGGCATTTCCATAGCCATTCCGAGATATATTTCCATGCAACTTTCCACCATCCCGTTTATCATGACACATTCATCATTGTCATATTGCTTAGCATGATCATGTAGTTGACATAGTATTTGTGGCAAAGCCACCGTTCATAATTCTTTCATACATGTCACTCTTGTTTCATTGCGTATCACAGTACACCACCGGAGGCATTCATATAGAGTCATACCTTGTTCTAGTATCGAGTTGTAATCATTGAGTTGTAAATAAATAGAAGTGTGATGATCATCATTTAATAGGGCATTGTCCCCCAAAAAAGAGAAAGGCCAAATAAAAAAAGAAGGCCCCAAAAAAATTGAAAAGGGACAATGCTACTATCTTTTTTTCCACACTTGTGCTTCAAAGTAGCACTATGATCTTCATGATAGAGAGTCTCTTGTTTTGTATATTCCAACAATGGGAATTTTTCATTATAGAAGTTGGCTTGTATATTCCAACAATGGGCCTCCTCAAGTTCCCTAGGTCTTCGTGAGCAAGCAAGCTGGATGCACCCACTAGTTTGTTTTGTTGAGCTTTCACACATTTATAGCTCTAGTGCATCCGTTGCATGGCAATCCCTACTCCTTGCATTAACATCAATCGATGGGCATCTCCATAGCCCATTGATTAGCCTCGTTGATGTGAGACTTTCTCCTTTTTTATCTTCTCCACATAACCCCCATCATTATACTCTATTCCACCCTAGTGCTATATCCATGGCTCATGCTCATGTATTGCCTGAAGGTTTATGAAGTTTGAGATTACTAAAGTATGAAACAATTGCTTGGTTTGTCATCGGGGTTGTGTATGATGAGAGCATTCTTGTGTGATGAAAATGGAGCATGACTAAACTATATGATTTTGTGGGGATGCACTTTCTTTGGCCATGTTATTTTGAGAAGACATAATTGCTTAGTTAGTATGCTTGAAGTATTATTATTTCTATGTCAATATTAAACTTTTATCTTGAATCTTTAGGATCTGAATATTCATGCCACAATTAAGAAGAATTACATTGAAAATATGCCAAATAGCATTCCACATCAAAAATTATGTTTTTATCATTTACCTACTCGAGGATGAGCAGGAATTAAGCTTGGGGATGCTTGATACGTCTCCAACGTATCTATAATTTTTGATTGCTCCATGCTATCACTAGTAGAAAACAGGGCTTTGGTCCAGGCCGGGTCAGCCCATTAGTCCCGGTTCAGTCTAGAACCGAGACCAATGTGGGCATTGGTCTCGGTTCGTGAGCCCAGGGGGCCGGCCGGGCCACGTGGGCCATTGGTCCCGGTTCATCTGGACCTTTTGGTCCCGGTTGGTGGGATGAACCGGGACCAATGGGCCTCGCTCCTGGCCCACCACCATTGGTCCCGGTTGGTGGCTTGAACCGGGACCAAAGGCTCCCCTTTAGTCCCGGCTCATGTCACCAACCGGGACCAATGAGGTGCCTATATATACCCCCTCGCGCAAGAGCAGAGCACAGTGCTCTGTTTTTTCTGGCCGAGGGGGAGAGGGCTTTGTGGTGCTCTAGCTCACCTCCTATGCACATGAGGTGTTCGATGGAATGCCCGAGCCACACTACTTAAGCTTTCTCCCCTCGAAGCTCGACCTCCAAGCTCCATTTTCCTCGAGATTTGTCTAGATTTAGCGGTCCGTCACGCCCCGTCCCCGTCTTCACCGCCGTCGATCACCCGCGCCGATCTCATCACTGACACCACCGTGGTGAGCCTCTTGTTCTTATCTTCTTTCTGAAAGGAAAAATATTCTTACTTGTATGTTTAGATAGATACTTGTATCATTTTCTTACATTTATTATTGCATCTTATATAGTGCGATGGTTTTGGTATCCGCCCCTGTCGGCCCTCGTCCTGTCTATGATTCGGATGTGGTATGTATATTATCTTTATAACTATTGGTTCATTTATTGTTTATGAAAATTATGCCGACCAACGAGACATAGATTTTATTTATCTAGGATGTATGTGAATCGGAAATGCCAACCGACCCTATTGTCGAGAGGTTAAATTTAGTTGAAGAAGAAAAAAATTTGTTGAAGGAAAAAATAAAAAAAAATTGAGGAGGAGAAGATGATATTGGAGTTGCATGTTGCGAATGTCGTCGATGATCACAAGATCAAGATGGATGCAATGCGCTTGAAGATTAGAAAGATTAGAAAATATGCCATTCATACCGAGGCTTGGTATCATTATGCCGTTGGATCAATTGTTACCTTGGTTGCGATTATGATCGCATTTGTTTTCGCATTGAAATGTTTTACATAGTTTCAATGTATGGTTTAATTAATTAGATGCTCTGGAGAGCTATATGTTGTTAGATGAGAACTATGTATGCACTTTGGTTTTAATGTGATGATGAACTTCTATTAATTTGGACACTTAATTATATATAATGCACGCAGATGAACCGGCAATGGATGTACGGTGACAGACACACCCGCGAGTACATTAAGGGCGTGCGTGAGTTTCTCGATGCGGCTGAGGCAAACAAGCAGAATGGTTTTATGTGTTGTCCATGCACTGAATGTGGGAATACGAGGTCTTACTCTAACCGGAAAATCCTTCACTCCCACCTGCTTTACAAGGGTTTCATGCCACACTATAATGTTTGGACGAGGCACGGAGAAATAGGGGTTATGATGGAAGACGGCGAAGAAGAAGACTACGATGACAACTATGTGCCCCCTGAATATGGTGATGCTGCAACGGGGGGAGCTGGTGAAGATCAAGAGGAACCAGACGATGTGCCCAATGATGCTGCAACGGGTGAAGCTGCTGAAGATCAAGAGGAACCAGACGATGTGCCCGATGATGATGATCTCCGCCAGGTCATTGTCGATGCAAGGACACAATGCATTAGTCAAAAGGAGAAGCTGAAGTTTGATCACATGTTAGAGGATCACAAAAAAGGGTTATACCCCAATTGCGAAGATGGCAACACAAAGCTCGGTACCGTACTGGAATTGCTGCAGTGGAAGGCAGAGAATGCTGTGGCTGACAAAGGATTTGAGAAGCTACTGAAAATATTGAAGAAGAAGCTTCCAAAGGATAACGAATTGCCCGACAGTACATACGCAGCAAAGAAGGTCGTATGCCCTCTAGGATTGGAGGTGGAGAAGATACATGCATGCCCTAATGACTGCATCCTCTACCGCGGTGCATATAAGGATCTGAACGCATGCCCGGTATGCGGTGCATTGCGGTATAAGATCAGACGAGATGACCTTGGTGATGTTGACGGCGAGCCCCCCAGGAAGAGGGTTCCTGCGAAGGTGATGTGGTATGCTCCTATAATACCACGGTTGAAACGTCTGTTCAAAAACGAAGAGCATGCCAAGTTGATGCGATGGCACAATGAGAACCGAAAGAAAGATGGGAAGTTGAGAGCACCCGCTGACGGGTCGCAGTGGAGAAAAATCGAGAGAAAGTACTGGGATGAGTTTGCAAAGGACCCAAGGAATGTATGGTTTGCTTTAAGCGCGGATGGCATTAATCCTTTCGGGGAGCAGAGCAGCAATCACAGCACCTGGCCCGTGACTCTATGTATGTATAACATTCCTCCTTGATGTGCATGAAGCGGAAGTTCAATATGATGCCAGTTCTCATCCAAGGCCTTAAGCAACCCGGCAACGAAATTGATGTGTACCTAAGGCCATTAGTTGAAGAACTTTTACAGCTGTGGAATGAAAACGGTGTACGTACGTGGGATGAGCACAGACAGGAGGAATTTAACCTTAAGGCGTTGTTGTTCGTGACCATCAACGATTGGGCCGCTCTCAGTAACCTTTCAGGACAGACAAACAAAGGATACCACGCATGCACGCACTGTTTAGATGACACTGAAAGTATATACCTGGACAAATGCAGGAAGAATGTGTACCTGGGCCATCGTCGATTTCTTCCGACCAACCATCAATGTCGAAAGAAAGGCAAGCATTTCAAAGGCAAGGCAGATCACCGGAAGAAGCCCGCCATGCGCACCGGTGATCACGTGCTTGCTATGGTCAATGATTTACACTACGTAATCTTTGGAAAGGGTCCCGATGGACTAGTTGTTCCGAATGACGCTGAGGGACACGCACCCATGTGGAAGAAGAAATCTATATTTTGGGACCTACCCTACTGGAAAGACCTAGAGGTCCGCTCCTCAATCGATGTGATGCATGTGACGAAGAACCTTTGCGTGAACCTGCTAGGCTTCTTGGGCGTGTATGGGAAGACAAAAGATACACCTGAGGCACGGGAGGACCTGCAACGTTTGCATGAAAAAGACGGCATGCCTCCGAAGCAGTATAAAGGTCCTGCCAGCTACGCTCTTACGAAAGAAGAGAAATAAATCTTCTTTGAATGCCTGCTCAGTATGAAGGTCACGACTGGCTTCTCGTCGAATATAAAGGGAATAATAAATATGCCAGAGAAAAAGTTTCAGAACCTAAAGTCTCATGACTGCCACGTGATTATGACGCAACTGCTTCCGGTTGCATTGAGGGGGCTTCTACCGGAAAACGTCCGATTAGCCATTGTGAAGCTATGTGCATTCCTCAATGCAATCTCTCAGAAGGTGATCAATCCAGAAATCGTACCAAGGCTAAGGAGTGATGTGGCGCAATGTCTTGTCAGTTTCGAGCTGGTGTTCCCACCATCCTTCTTCAATATCATGACGCACGTCCTAGTTCATCTAGTCGACGAGATTGTCATACTGGGACCCGTATTTCTACACAATATGTTCCCCTTTGAGAGGTTCATGGGAGTCCTAAAGAAATATGTCCGTAATCGCGCTAGGCCAGAAGGAAGCATCTCCATGGGCCATCAAACAGAGGATGTTATCGGGTTTTGTGTTGACTTCATTCCTGGCCTTAACAAGATATGTCTCCCTAAATCGCGGTATGAGGGGAGACTGACTGGAAAAGGCACTCTTGGAAGAGACTCAATAATATGCAGGGACGAATATTCTTGGTCTCAAGCACACTACACAGTTCTACAGAACTCTACCTTGGTGACCCCGTATGTCGATGAACACAAGAACAGTCTGCGCTCCAAACACCCGGAGCAGTGCGACGACTGGATTACATGTGAACACATCAGGACTTTCAGCAGTTGGTTGGAAACACGTCTCAGAGGTGACAATACTGTTTGTGATGAGTTGTACTTGTTGTCCAGGGGACCATCTTTGACTGTATTGACTTACAAAGGATACGAGATAAATGGGAATACATTTTACATGATCGCCCAAGATCAAAAGAGCACAAACCAAAACAGCGGTGTCCGCTTTGATGCAGCAACCGAGAGCGGAAAGGATACATATTATGGTTACATAGTGGACATATGGGAACTTGACTACGGACCTGATTTTAAGGTCCCTTTGTTTAAGTGCAAATGGGTCAATCTGTTAGGCGGCGGGGTACAGGTAGACCCACAGTACGGAATGACAACAGTGGATCTGAAAAATCTTGGGTACACTGACGAACCGTTCATCCTAGCCAATGATGTGGCACAGGTTATCTATGTGAAGGGCATGTCTACCAAACCGATAAAAAGAAAAGATAAGGAAGCGAATACATCATATGATGAGCCAAAGCGCCACATAGTTCTTTCAGGAAAAAGGGACATCCTGGGAGTGGACGGCAAGACAGACATGTCTGAAGATTATGAAAAGCTTCATGAAATTCCTCCCTTCAATGTCAAGGCTGACCCAAGCATCCTGATAAACAATGAAGATTATCCATGGTTACGGCGCAATAAGCAAATGACACAAGCGAAGAAAAAGTGAAGACTTTCTCCCGCAACTATTATGATGATACCATGCCAAATTTGTAACAGACGAGTATGCTATGCCAACTTTTTCAGAGTTCATTTGAAAACTATGAATTTAGGTCGAATTTTCTCTATAGGTGCATCTATGTTCAAATTTTAACTATTCAAATTTGAAAACTAATGGCACTAATAGAAAGTTTATATTTTTTCTAAAACTAATGGCACTAACAGAAAGTTTATAATTTTGCTGACCTAAAAGCAAAAAGAATTAAAAAATAAAGCAAAAAACAAAAGAAAATAAATAATACAGAAAACAAAACGAAAAACTAGAAAAAAAATAAAAATAGCAACAATAAGTATTTTGTTGTAAGTAGAAACAAAATAAAATAAATAAAGCAACAAAGAAAACAAACAAACTAAAAAAGTGTTTTCAAATTTGAAAACTAATGGCACTAACATAATGTTTATAATTTTTCTAAAACTAAAAGCAAAAATAATTAAAAAATAAAGCAAAAAACAAAAGGAAATAAATAATGCAGAAAACAAAACAAAAAAACTGGAAAAAATAGGGCTCACCCCTATAATATTTGATACGACTAACTAAAATTACCAAATTGAGTATAATGATAAAACACAGTAATATTAAATAGCAGGAAAAAGATTGACTCAAAAATCAATTTTTATAGTAAAGTTATTCATAAACTAGTGATTCACACAAATTTAAGAAAAATCAAATTTAAACTATTCAAAATTTAAAACTAATGGCACTAACAGAAAGTTTCTAATTTTTGTGACCTAAAATAAAAAAGAAATCACTACAAAACTATAAGTATTTAGTTCTAACTAGAAACAAAAAAACTAAAAAACTAAAAAAATGCCACCTAGTGGGCCCCCACGGCCTGAATACGACTAGAAACCCTACCATGGGCCAGGATTCAGGCCCGCGGGAGGCCCAGTAGGCCCACAGGCACAGATTGCAGTGTTAGGCCCGAAAGCCTGCTTTAGAGAGGAGCTCGAGAGGGAAGGCGCACCGCACCTTATAAACAGGTGCGCCTCCCTCTCAACTAGCGAGATGGGACTAAATATTTGGGTTCGGGGCAGCACAAGCCTTTGGTCCCGGTTGGTGCCACCAACCGGGACAAAAGGCCGCCGCTTTCCGCCCTTTGGTCCCGGTTGGTGGCACCAACCGGGACTAAAGGGGGGCATTATTCCCGGGTCGTAGCACCAACCGGGACCAATGCTCTTGCTATATATACAGCACTTTGCAGTTTTTGCCAAAATCCATCTGTTTCTTCTCGCTCCGACGCCTTCTGCTCCTCGTCGCCGTCGCCGTCGAGCCCTGCCCCGACACCGTCAGGCTGGTCCACCTCGCCGTCGCTGCCGCCGAGCCACTGCCCCAACACCGTCGCCGCGCCCGCCGCCCCTGCCGGCCCCGACACCATCGCCGTCGCCACGCGCGCCGCCCCTGCCCCGACCCCGTCGTCGTCGCCGCGCACGCCACCCGTTCCCCGACCCGTCGTCGTCGCCGCGCGCCGCCCCTTCCCCAACCCCGTCGCCGTCGCCCCGACCACACGCCGCCACCTTCGGTCCGGCCGCCGGCGCCCTTTCCTCTTATTTTTTTCATTATTATAAAAATGTGCATATATGTATATGTTCTCTGTGTATATATGTTCATATATGCAAAAGTTAGACTTTAGAAAAACTTTATATATGCAAAAGTGTATATATGCAAAAAATTATACATATATGCAAGTATATATGTATTTTATATATGCAAAAATTTATATATCTAGCTAGGAAGAAGGAAGAAAGGAAGAACAAGAAAAACTTATATATGAGAAATGTATGTATGTATGTATATATGAGAAATGTATGTATGTATAGATGTATGTATGTGGATACATGAGGGGGGTCGATATACCCCCTCTCCGATAACATTTTTGTGCATTTTAGGTTAGTGTATATATATGTTGATGTATATATGCAAAAGATAGATTTTTAGAAAAAAAATACTATTTTTTCTGTTGATGATATGATGATGTTTTTTTCATATATGCATTTTTTCATATATGTATTAATTTTATTAAGTTGTTAGTAGATATCGATTTTAGGTTAGTGCATTTTATCACTGATTTTAGGTTAGTTGATCGATTTAGTGCATTTTATGTTTGTTGCATTTTAGGTTAGTGCATTTTATGTTAGTGGAGGGAAAAAGTAAAATAAGGAAAAGGAAAATAAGTAGAGCTAGAAGGAGAAGAAGAAGGAGAAGACGAGGAGAGGAAGAAGAGGAAGAAGAAGAAACAAAGAGGAGAAGAAGAAGGAATAGAGGAGCTTCTTCTCTTTTTTTTCTCCTCTTTTTTTTCTTCTTCTTAATTTCTATTGGGAACGAGGGTGTCGAGGATCGCCGAGGGGTCGAGGGTCGGGAACTAGGGTAGAGGGTCGAGGGTCGTTAAGGTGTCAAGGGTCGAGGGTTTCAGGGTCGAGGGTTCGAGGGTTCTATAGGGTCGAGGGTCGAGGGTTCCAGGGTCGTCTAGGGGTCGAGGGTTCCAGGGTCGTCGAGGGTTCGAGGGATCGAGGATCGCCGAGGGGCGAGAGAGGTTTCCTAGTGTCAAAGTATTGAAGAAATCCATGGCTTCATCATTAGCCGGAAGTAACCAGGGCATGACGAAGTCCTCCAAAATTATTTTGGAATTGTGTCCCGGATAGGATAATTTGCCTTTTTGTATGAATTTCAGCAAAGGCCTTCCAAATAACGATATTTGGAAGGTTCTTGCTGAACTTTGTATCAAAAAGCGAATTATCCTATCTAGGACTCCGTTCCAAAATAACTTTGGAGAGCTTCGTACCATCATGCACATGTTACTTTCGCCTAATGATGCAGACATGGTTTTGTTGAATCCTTTGACACTACGCAACCTCCCGACCCCTCGGCGATCCTCTCGAACATGAGAGGAATAAGAGGATCGCCGAGGGGTCGAGGGTTCTAGGGTCGTCGAGGGTTCGAGGGGTCGAGGATTGCCGAGGGGTGGAGAGAGGTTTCCTAGTCTCAAAGTATTGAAGAAATCCATGGCTTCATCATTAGCCAGAAGTAACCAGGGCATGACGAAGTCCTCCAAAATTATTTTGGAATGGTGTCCTGGATAGGATAATTTGCCTTTTTGTATGAATTTCAGCAAAGGCCTTCCAAATAATGATATTTGGAAGGTTCTTGCTGAACTTTGTATCAAAAAGCGAATTATCCTATCTAGGACTCCGTTCCAAAATAACTTTGGAGAGCTTCGTACCATCATGCACATGTTACTTTCGCCTAATGATGAAGACATGGTTTTGTTGAATCCTTTGACACTACGCAACCTCCCGACCCCTCGGCGATCCTCTCGAACATGAGAGGAAGAAGAGGATCGCCAAGGGGTCGAGGGTTCCAGGGTCGTCGAGGGTTCGAGGGCTCGAGGATCGCCGAGGGGTCGAGAGAGGTTTCCTAGTGTCAAAGTATTGAAGAAATCCATGGCTTCATCATTAGCCAGAAGTAACCAGGGCATGACGAAGTCCTCTAAAATTATTTTGGAATGGTGTCCTGGATAGGATAATTTGCCTTTTTGTATGAATTTCAGCAAAGGCCTTCCAAATAATGATATTTGGAAGGTTCTTGCTGAACTTTGTATCAAAAAGCGAATTATCCTATCTAGGACTCCGTTCCAAAATAACTTTGGAGAGCTTCGTACCATCATGCACATGTTACTTTCGCCTAATGATGAAGACATGGTTTTGTTGAATCCTTTGACACTAGGCAACCTCCCGACCCCTCGGCGATGCTCTCGAACATGAGAGGAAGAAGAGGATAAAAAAAGAAGAGGAAGAAGAAAAAAAAGAGAAGAAAGAATAGAGGAGTTCTTCTCCTCTATTCTTTCTTCTCCTCTTTTTTTTCTTCTTCTTCCTCTTTTTTTTATCGGGGACGACGGTCGTCGAGGGACATAGATGTAGTGTCGTCGTTGTCGATATATACCCCCTCCCGATAGCTTACTATGATTAGGTAGCTAGTTCTACGTTTGGCACTAATATATCCATCTGTCATGTTTGAATAATAATTGCCATGTTGTAAATATTTGTAGAAACTATGGACACCGCCCTAGACGAAGCAAAAGAAGCGTTGTTGAGGGACATAATCGCAGAAGGAAGTGATGCCGTCTCGTTGTTTCTCAACGAAACCGATGGTCTGGAAGGAGAGGGTGAACAAGCTGGCTACGGTGACCTAATGCCGGTGCAAGAAGAAGAACATGAGGACGGCTCCGGTGACCCAATGTCGGTGCAAGAAGGAGACCGTGATGACGGCTCCGGTGACCGAACTGAGTCCGGCCAGGTATATATATTTGTTAAGCCTGTGCTGACTAGCTGATTGATGCATTCATTGTTTTGGTATGTACACATATTAATTAAGTCTTTGTTCTTTTTTCTAGCCCTCCGGATCGAGCACAACTTTGGTAAAGAGACGAGGCCCAAAGAAAAAGTTGAGCTCGGATGAAAAGTTTGAGATCATAGCAATCGCGCCCGACGGCCAACCGATTGAACCCCTCCGGACAAAGAGCGCATTTGTTGCTCAGTGCAGGGTTCTGGTTAGGGACAAGATCCCAATAAGCATCCAGCAATGGTTTAAGCCGGCTACAGAAGACCCTGAGGTGTCTTATGTCAATGATATGCAGAAAAATGATCTTTGGACTGAGCTGAAGTCAAATTTCACCCTACCGCCAGAGGATAATCCAGAGAACCCAGTTAAAGAGAAATTAATCAAGTCTTTTGCTCTTAAGAGGATGGCAGAACTATTCAGGAGGTGGAAGAAAGAGCTGAATAAGTTTGTCGAAAATAATGAGACACCAGAATTCAAGGGCAGATATGAGAAGATCAGAGATCACTGGCCCGCATTTTTGGCCCACAAGACATCGGAAAAGAGTAAGAAGATGTCGGCGACAAACAAGCAAAATGCTGCGAAGAAGATGCTTCACCATCGCACGGGGTCAGGTGGCTACCTCGTAGCCCGGCCTAAGTGGGCCAAGACTGAGAATGATCTGGTTGATAAAGGGATCGAACCAGAGACAATTAGCTGGCCAGACCGTTGCCGGACTTGGTTCTTCGGGGCTGGCGGAACCTTGGACCCTGTAACAGGGAAGTGCATTTGGACGAACGATCAAATGGACATACCAGTCAGGAAGCTTAAGCAGTATATCGAAGCAGCGCAACAAGGGAAGTTCTTTCCAGACAGAGAGAACGACGAGCTCACAATGGCCCTCGGGAATCCTGAGCACCCTGGACGGACACGAGGCATGCCAGGCTCCATTCCGTGGAAGGTTGGGTTTCCGGACGCAGGCGGTTACAAATCCCATGAGAGGAGGAAAAAAGTGCAGCAGACCCAAATGCAGGCCCTACAAGCAAGGGTAGACGCGATAGAGGAACCAGAAGCAAATCGTAGCAAACGTACTGCCGAAGCATCCCCCGAAGCTACCCCGCCTTCTCAGCGCAGAAGCAGCGTGGCTTCCACCGAGCTGCTTCAGCCGGAGCATGCCTTGATGGCTCCTGCCAGCTATCCCGTGGATGCTATCACGGAGTCTCAAAATTGCCACCTTATGACGCAATGGATGAATTTGAAGGTCAAGGCGGCTGTTGGCTCTGTTTATCCTACTGAACCCGGCGCAACTTTTCACTGCCGGCCGATTCCAGAAGGATATGCTAGGGTGATGGTGGATGAAATAACGGAGGGATTTGAGGACCTCTAGCTTGACCACCCTACCGGTGAAGGGGAGACTCGGCTGGGGTCTGCTCTGAAGACTCCATGCCTATGGCGGAAGGAGCTCATCAACCTTCCGACTGGACGCCTCCGCCTCCTGCTCCTCCTCCGGCGAGTCAGGGCACTCCGCCTCCTCCTCCGGCGAGTGACGATCAGGGACCTCGGCCGGCTCCTTCTCTGGCGCATGGCGGCACTCCGCCTCCTTCTCCGCCTGCGCCGACGCGCCCGAGCAGCCAGCCTCCTCCTTCTCCGCCTCGTCAGCAAGGGCGGAAGAGACCTGCCGCCGCTCGAGCTGCTCCGGCGCGTCGTAGTCCTTCTCCGCCTCGTAAGAAGTAAAGAAGACAACCGCTCCGTCTGCTCGGTCGGCGTCTAGCAGTACAACCAGAGGCGGGAGGACATACAGATTCGGTCCTTCTCTGAAGACTCCAAAGAAGTTACCATATGAGAGGACCCTGGAGGAGAACGCCGAGATCGTGCGAACTGAAGTGGATGACTGGTTTCAAGGGTTGAGAGCAAAGAGACATCCACCTCCGGAGGAGAAGGTAGATCCGGTGAAAGTGAAGCGCACTCTGGCTGCCCTGGCAAAACCACCCAAGTCTCCGCCGAAAGGCAACTATGAGCGCATTATTGCAAAGACATGGGCCGAAGCGGAGCGGTCGGGAAGTACAGTCAGTGATCAAAAGCTGAAAGAACGATGAGCAGCTGGGAAACAAATTGCCCAGCTCGGCGAACAAGCGAAGCAATCGTGCCCCCCCCCCCTCAAGGTGCCTAGCGACATCGTCGATCCGAGGATGGTGCCCGGTTATGGCAATGTTGACGATTACCTGCCCGACGATGTACATTATGATACCATGGAGGTGCAGATACACAGATACGAGTATGGGAAGCCTCTCGTCAAAGATGAAAAATCTTTAACAACGATGATGCGAAGATTACATGATTGGTACTTGAAAATCTGCAGAGAGTCTGGGGGAGGAGTACTTTGTATGCGAGAGTTAAACCGAAGCATGACCTCGTTGGAATTGAACTGTTGCCTATTCCATTTGAGGAGTTCTATCAGTTTTTCAATCAATTGGACCTCGATAAAGCAACAATCACCTGCTACTGTCTGTAAGTACTACTACTTCTGTCATTAAGTCTCTCTATATAGCTCATCTCTTTCATTGCATGTATTTATAATTATCCTCACTATATTATGCATAATGAAGATCGCCGAATTGAAGAAAAGACAAATCGGTGATATTGGGTTCATTAACACATATCTTATAGATGCAACTGAGGTTCAACATCGTCCCGGAGATACCGAGGCCAACTTGCTACGATCATTCAAAAAAAATGAAAACAAAGATATAATACTCTTTCCTTACAACTTCAAGTGAGTGTTACTGTCTTGTGCATATTTGGTTTCCCTTATATATTAGTCCAGGTTATAGTAATGTAATTGATGAGTTATGCATGCGTGTGCAGTTTCCACTATATTCTCCTAGAGATTAGGCTTGAGCAGGGAGTAGTAACCGTCTTGGAATCTAAACGAAAAGATCCCAAGGAGTATGCGGACATGACTGAAATCCTTAAGAAGTAAGTTAAATCGATCATTATCCACCATATCAGCAACTTTGTTCATTTCCTGATATTAAGTAATTGTTTTCTTTGTCCGGCAGGGTTTGGAGAAAATTCACCAAAACAGTTCCGGGACTACCGAAGGAGCTGGAATTTAGACACCCGAAAGTAAGTACTATAGTAGCATGTTCCGCGCATCTCCTAGTGATTCAAGCGCTAGTTTCATCAATACCATTTAGCATTCTTGCTTATCAGTTTGATTGACCTCTATTTCTTGTAAAGTGGTTGTGGCAGGAAAAAGGGAATGATTTCTGTGGATACTACGTCTGCGAGTCCATCCGCCACACGACCTGTGAGCGGGGCGGGTACTCTGACGAACAATATGAAGTACGTAAATAACAACATTCATAATTTTATTTTATTACCATCATTTGTATTGAGTTTCATTCATATATATATATATGTATTGACCCCCTTCTTCAAATTAGATGTTTCGGAAGCGGGATGAACTCCTAGCACCAGCTCGCATGCGAGCAATTCAAGAGGAATTGGCGGCATTCTTTCTTGACCAAGTGATCGCTGAAGACGGAGGATACTATGTGGACCATGAGTCTGTATGATTATATTTGTAAGAGATAATTATTGTATATATGTAGCCGGTAGTGTCGGATAGATATACGAGAACTTGTTGTTCGACCAATCTCTCGGAGAAGGAGAGGTGGTCGATATCACTTCTCTCTGTATGCATATATGTTCATGACGATCTTCTGTTACCTTCGTTTGCTTACTAGCTAACTAGCGTGTCTAGTCCTCTCTATACGTATGTATAGTACATAGCGTCGACCAAGCACGGACGTAAGAGAGGACACTTCTCTCTATTAATTATAGCTAGCTAACACAATATATGAAACACCTAAATTAACCCCCCAAAACCCCCCAACCCCCCCCCCTTCAAAAAAAACAAAAACCCCAGCCACAGAAATGCTGACGCGTGGATGCCTATTGGTCCCGGTTGGTGCCACCAACCGGGACCAAAGGGTCTCCTGCCTGGGCTTTGCGCACTGCCCACATGGAGGCCCATCAGTCCCGGTTCTGGATTGAACCGGGACTAAAGGTACAGGGCATTAGTACCGACACTTCAGTCCCGGTTCAGGAACCGGGACTAAAGGCCCTTACGAACCGGGACTATAGGCCCTTTTTCTACCAGTGTATATTATCTTCTGTTTTGGACATTATTGGGCTTTATTATACACTTTTATATTATTTTTGGGACTAACCTACTAACCGGAGGCCCAGCCCAGAATTGTTTTTTTGCCTATTTTAGGGTTTCGACGAAAAGGAATATCAAAGGGAGTCCAAACGGAATGAAACCTTCGGGAACGTGATTTTTGGAACGAACAAGATCTAGGAGACTTGGACCCTACGTCAAGCAACCAACAGGGAAGCCACAAGGTAGGGGGCGCGCCTACCCCCCCACACCCCCCAGGCGCGCCCGCCACCCTCGTGGGCCCCCTGTTGCTCCACCGACATACTCCTTCCTCCTATATATACCTACGTACCCCCAAACGATCAAAGACGGAGCCAAAACCCTAATTCCACCGCCGTAACTTCCTGTATCCACGAGATCCCATCTTAGGGCCTGTTCCAGAGCTCCGCCGGAGGGGGCATCGATCACGGAGGGCTTCTACATCAACACCACAGCCTCTCCGATGAAGTGTGAGTAGTTTACCTCAGACCTTCAGGTCCATAATTATTAGCTAGATGGCTTCTTCTCTCTTTTTGGATCTCAATACAAAGTTCCCCCCCTCTCTTGTGGAGATCTATTCGATGTAATCTTCTTTTGAGGTGTGTTTGTTGAGACCGATGAATTGTGGGTTTATGATCAAGTTTATCTATGAACAATATTTGAATCTTCTCTAAATTCTTTTATGTATGATTGGTTATCTTTGCAAGTCTCTTCGAATTATCAGTTTGATTTGGCCTACTAGATTGATCTTTCTTGCAATGAGAGAAGTGCTTAGCTTTGGGTTCAATCTTGCGGTGTCCTTTCCCAGTGACAGTAGGGGCAGCAAGACACGTATTGTATTATTTCCATCGAGGATAACAAGATGGGGTTTTTATCATATTGCATGAATTTATCCCTCTACATCATGTCATCTTGCTTAATGCGTTACTCTGTTCTTATGAACTTAATACTCTAGATGCATGCTGGATAGCAGTCGATGTGTGGAGTAATAGTAGTAGATGCAGGCAGGAGTCGATCTAGTTGTCTCGGACGTGATGCCTATATACATGATGATACCTAGATATTCTCATAACTATGCTCAATTCTGTCAATTGCTCAACAGTAATTTGTTCACCCACCGTAAAATACTTATACTCTTGAGAGAGCCACTAGTGAAACCTATGGCCCCCGGGTCTATCTTCATCATATTAATCTTACAACGCTTAGTTATTTCCTTTGCTTTTTTACTTTGCTTTTATTTTGCTTTGCATCTTTATCATAAAAATACCAAAAATATTATCTTATCATATCTATCAGATATCACTCTCGTAAGTGACCGTGTAGGGATTGACAACCCCTTATCGCGTTGGTTGCGAGAATTTATTTGTTTTGTGCAGGTGCGAGGGACTTGCGCGTAGCCTCCTACTGGATTGATACCTTGGTTCTCAAAAACTGAGGGAAATACTTATGCTACTTTGCTGCATCACCCTTTCCTCTTCAAGGGAAAACCAACGCAGTGCTCAAGAGGTAGCACTGACAACCAGATGCAAGTGGGTATCCTTGTGTTGCAAGGTGAGCCTGAGATGGCAACGAATAGCAAGCTCCTGGGCGAGTTCGACCTCATCGGCATCCTGCCAGCACAAAGGGGCACAAACCACAAGTGGAGGTGGGCACCACCGCCTAAGACCAAGCCCACCTCAACAATCGGGCACCGGGAGACGAGGAGCGACCCCTGCTTCTACGCTGTGTTTGCATCGCCCCCACCCGAATTCGGCTGCTTGCTGTAGAGGTGATAACATTTCCTCTCTTTGTTGATGCAAACTATGTTCATAGTAGGATTCCTACGTTTGAGAAAATCATGGTGTCAATCTGATGCATGTAACTACATCATTAAAAAAAATTCTCGATCTTGTATGTGATTTTATGGTGTTTTTATTGTGCTTTGATCATGTTCTCATTGTGCTCTTTCTTTTGTTGTTGTATAGGCGCATCTTCTCTTGTTGGGTTAAGTGTTTCTACCCTGAATTATGTGTTGTTTTTTCTCATTCTGCCCCTTCTTAGTTTGCCATGCTACTGGGTTTGGTTTCTTTCTTTCTTGACCTATAAGGGCAAAGAGAAGATGAAGCCTGACTTGTGAAGGAAAAATGCATGCTGCAAGGATGGTTACCTTTTTTGGTTTGGCTTGATGAAGGTCATAGTCTGTGTTCATTCATCCTTCTTTTTTGTGGAGTTTCATTCTCACCGACATTCATTCATGTAGTAATTAATAAACACATAATGTTCAGACCAAATGGGTTTATTTTACTTGACCTATATGCTCATCGCCCCACCCGAATTGGGCAGCTTGCTGTAGAGGTGAGAACATTTCCCCTCTCTGTTGATCCAAACTATGTTCATAGTAGGATTCCTACGTTTGAGAAAATAATGATGTCCATACGATCGATGTAACTGCATCATTAGTTTTTTGCCCGATCTTGCATGATATTTTATGATGTATTTTATTGTTCTTTGATCATGTATCATGAAAGAACAAATCAAGTAATAAGTAGTGTGATGCTAGTTATGTGATGTAAAAGAATATTTATACTCAGTCTTTTGTTATTTAACAGTATCCCATGGTAGATGCCTTTATTCCTCACCAAAGCTGTTGTGATTGTTGCTGTATAGGCGCATCTTCTCTTGTTGAGTTCAGTGTTTCTACTCTGAATTATATGTTCTTGTCTCTCATTTTTCCCTTCTCAGTTTGCCATGCTACAGGGTTTGGTTTCTTTCTTTGTTGACCTATAAATTGAGCTTGTTATCAGTAGAAGAACCCTTCAGATTGATGGTTAAATTGTAAAAGTTTGTTCTTTTGCCCCTTTTATGGATGAAGTCAAGTTCTTGCCTTTTTGCAGCTATCTTCGTGTTAGGAATTTCTATGCATTTGTCTTAATGTTCATGATGGAATAAAGGTCCCATTTTTTTGTAGCATGGTTTCTAATGCTAGTAGATGATTTTTGATTTACGGTCCTTTCTTTTATCAAGGCATGCGTAGGTGCCATGAAATGTGTGTTCCTTGGATAATCAGAGATGTTCTCTTGCTGACCATGGCTATTTTGTTTAATTTCGGTTCACTCATATTTTTTCATGGCTTGCTAATTGATGTGCCTAGTGATATTGTTGTGTACATACGTGGTGATCCTTGATTATTTTATGTGTTGTCCCCAACCAACCAACCAGCCATATGGATTTTGCAATGCAATGAACTTTTGAGCAAAACATGTTGTCGCAGCGCAGGTAGCATACTATTATCTCCTAGTAGCATCGGAAAACATTTGGTGTGATTAGTCTCTTGAAATTTTCTACTGGTAGCATACTATCTTGAGCAATGCGATGGGCGCTCTTGAACAAGGCATGTTGTTATTGCAGCGCGTGTAGCATACTATTTTCTCCTGGTAGTATTGGCAAACATTTGGTCTCTTAAGATTTTGTAGTGTCTTTTTTGGATCAATCATAAAATATTTAATTTTGTGAGCTTGCTTTGGTCTGTGAATCTAAGGCATTTCATTTTGCTGTACAGAAAGGACTAGAGTGAGAGGAATGTTAGACGCAAATATCAGGAAATGCATGCTCTGGAAAAGAAAGGAGGATCTCCGAATTGTGCACTTGATGCCAGGCGGCGGTGCTCCCAGATCCTTGATGCGACACCTCCGGCTCGTCGCCGTGTCCGGCAGACATGGGCTCGTCAAGAGCATGTTCCAGAACCATGGCCTCAAGATGGCCACGACCAAGGAAGGGCTCCCTGAGCATGTGCGGCGGATGGTGGCCGTGTGTGTGTGTGTTTTTCGCCGAGGTTGGCCATACTGCTTGCTGTACTTACAGTACAGGTGAGCACCGTTCCCTTCTCTGTTAGATCCAAACCATGTTCGTCTGCTTGATTCAAACCAAGCCATCAGATTCAGACAGCAGGCAACATGTATATACTCTAGTACATGTAGGAGTCATTTGTTATGTGCTGTCCAGCAATCATGCCAGTAAATAATCTTTTTCTCGCTTCAAAACACTACTAGGAAAAGGCCTACTAATGGCGCATCACTGGTGCGCCATTAGTATCACGCCACTAGTATTTATTACTAATGGCGCATCACTGGTGCGCCATTAGTATCTGGTATACTAATGGCGCACCACCCAGTGCGCCATTAGTATATAACACCATGCGCCATTAGTATGCCTCCCAGGGCCATATTTAACCATGTACTTTGGCACACTAATGACGCACTGCGGATGGATGCGCCATTAGTATGAATATTAGGTTTTTTTTACTTTTCTGATTTTTGCACAGGTCCTAAATGCTAAGCTTTTATCATTTAGGGTTGGTCGACGCTGAGGCATCCTAAAAGGCTAAGCTTTTATCATTTAGGTTCTTATCGACACCGAGGCACCCTAAAAGCCAAGGTTTTATCATTTAGGGTTTGTCGATGTCGAGGCACCCTAAAAGCCTAAGCTTTCATCATTTAGGTTTTGTCGACGCCGAGGCACCCTAAAAGCCTAAGCGTATATCATTTAGGTTCTCATCGACACCGAGGCACCCTATAGAAGCCAAGTTAAGTTTTCATCATTTAGGGTTTATCGATGCCGACGCACCCTAGGTTGGGCCTAATCACTTGGCACTAATCACTTGGCTCTATTGCCACCTATGTTGGGTTTATCATTTAGGGTTTATCGATGCTAAGGAGAATTCTAAGTTGGGCCTAATCACTTGGCTCTATTGCCACCTATGGTTTAATGCAGCAAGAATGGCGGGGTAGTTGATCCTACTTAACTAAGTACTACGATACCCCGGCCCATGCATTAGTCGCAAGTACCCCATATGTCATATTTTTAGCAAAGTCATGCTAAAATTCACGGAAAATTTCAGCATGACCTTTGCTGAAAATAGGACATATGGAGTACCCGAATTTGCCGGAACGGAAGTTAATCGACATCCCGGCAGACTCAAGGGCCTCTCAGGGTACCTGCAAATTCATCACGACACAATGATTGGAGATAAAACCCAGCCACAGACCATATGGTCCTCTGCTTTCATATGGAAAAAAATCAGCTCAACTTATGTGAGCTTCCATTCCAGATATAATAGATCACCAAACAAAAAATCATCCAGATATAATGGTACAGCAAAGAAACAACTTAATCCATGCCTCAGCTTATGAACAGTCATTACTTCAAATACAGAAGAAGGAACAATTTATTTGTGACATAGTTACAAATGATGACAGATTAAAGCAACACCCTGCACTAGCCTAAAAACAAGTGAAGTTTCACCCATATAAGAACAACTTTATAAAATCAGAGAAGTTGCTAAACTTTTTGTATCCTTCATATACACTGGAGTACAATGCTTTATAATGTTCCATCATCATTACAGAAAATTGACAATTGTCCATAACAGTTAACTGAAATTTTTGCCTCATAGCTTGGGTGGGTTAAGTACTAGGAGACTTTGTAATGTGCAGTATAGGTGCAGTAACAGGCTTCTGAGTTAAGAAAACATTTCTGTTTGATTTTCAAACCACACACTTACTTTCAACTATAAACAAAACTGACTTGCTGTTGATGAAACTCGTGGTGGAAGTAACTACTAGCAGCATGTTATTATCATGGCAGTCCACTATATATTTTTATGACAAAATACATCATTATCAGGGCACATTATGGCCATTTTCTTACATGATGCTAACTGTACCTAACTGATTTTTTTGACAGTAGTTCAAGTTTTTGACAGTAGCTCCTAATTGTACCTAACTGAATTTTTTGACAGTAGCTCCTAACAGTAGCTCCTAACTGAATTTTCTGCTTAAAGGGAAGGCTGACTTAAGTGGCAAGATGATACAATTTGCGTAACATAACAATATATGCATCTTAATATAACACCATCACCTAACAGAAATAGTATCCAGATCTACTAGGGGGCAAAGTAGAACTGATATTCTTTTGCTGACCTCTAGTACAAGGTATAGAAGAGGAGGTAAGAGAAGAAATAGTGACATTTCTCTTAGCAGGAGACTTTTTCTCTCTTCTAGAAACAACAGTAAATTTCTCCTCCTCTTCGACTACAGTATCATGCCAACTTAGACACAGGGAGGCGACATTTCCATTCGAGTCATGAATATCTAAACAGTGTTCAGCTTTCTTACTAATTTGTTCCCTGGATAATTCCAATTCTTGAGAACATGAATAAAATCAAAATTATCCAGAGGTATATCAACAACCATCATTGATGCTCTAAACATAATCTCCTTAGCTACTTAATTCCCCAACCCTAGCTACTTAATTCTCCAACCCCTTTTCTTGTCCAAAATTCTCCAACCCCTATCCCTAGAACACATCAGAAGGAAATCAAGAGGGGGAAGAGGGGGAAGCGGCTCGGGTGCTCACTGGGGAGGTCGAGGGCGACTCGGGGTAGCCGGAGCTAGTCGAGGCGGCGCGAATTCGGCGTCGAGCGGTGGCGATGGTGGCCGAGGCGGAGGAAATCGACGGGCGTCCGAGGGCGTCCGAGCTCGGCTCGAGGAGGCGCGGGGGCGGCGGCGGCGTGGGGGCGGCGACGGAGACGGAGGCGCGGGGGCGGCGGCGTGGGGGCGGCGACGGAGATGGAGGCGCGGGGCGGCGCGGCGGGGGCGTGGGGGGCTGGTCGGGACGCGGGGGGAATTAGCTAGGGGCGAGGGAGAGGGAGAGAGGGATCTGGCGAGAGGGAGGGAATTAGCTAGGGGGAATCTTACTAATGGCGCACCCGCGGTCGGTGCGCCATTAGTAATCTTTTTTTACATAGCAATGGCGCACCAGGCAGAGGTGCGCCATTAGTAATCTGTTTTTTACATAGCAATGGCGCACCAGGCAGAGGTGTGCCATTAGTAATCTTTTTTTAATATAGCAATGGCGCACCAGCCAGAGGTACGCCATAAGTAAAAAAAAAAATTTTGCATGTAATAATTTTTTAGAAAATGAATATGAATATGAAACAATAATATTTTTTTATAAAAACGGTAATAATTGTTGTTTAACAACAATTGTAGTCTACACTTTTTTTTATTTTTTAAAAAATGAAGAGAGGGAGAGGAGGCGGAGCTCACCGGGGAGCGGGGGAGGTGCGGGGGTGCTCGGGCGGTGGTGGGGCGGGAGGGTGCGGGGGGTCGTCGCGGCGGTGGTGGAGCGGGGAGGGTGCGGTGGGGTCGTCGGGGGCGGTGGAGCTAGCGGGGAGGGTGCGGGTGGGATCGAGATCGAGATGGAGGGGGAATCGAAGATCGAGATGGAGGGGGATCGAGATCGAGTGTCCTCATGAATATTCAATATTTTATCATATTGAATATGAAAAAATATCATCAAATTTGAAAAAATATTCATGAATTCAAAAAGTGCCCATGAAATTTAAAAATATTCATGATATCAAAAAGTGCCCATGAAATACAACCGAGAAATGAAGACTACGATTTAAATACAGTCAATCTTAGCTAGCTATCTGTTCATAATCTTCTTGCCCTTCTTTTTCGCAAATGGAGTTCTTCTGTGGAACGGACGTCCTTTAGGTAGGGTGGTCCTGCTTCTTCTTGTGGTGTTTGTTGCTACTTCATCGTCGTCGTCATGTTCGATCTTCGGGTCCCCGTACTTGTCGAAGTCTTGCTCATTGGCTACTCCATCCATTCCGATGATCTTCCTTTTGCCTCTCCTCACGACAACACGACTGGGCTTTGACGGGTCGGTAATGAAGAAGCATTGGTCCACTTGGGAAGCCAGTACCCATGGCTCATTTTTCACGGTGACGTTTGCGCCCGCGGTCTTGGATTTGGCTTCGGGTATAACCATGGTGGTGAAATACCGGTCTTCTTTTAGAACGCTCTTGGCCCATCTGTCACGGAACATCGGGACCTTCTCTCCAGCGTAGCTCAGCTCCCGGATCTCCTTGATCCTTCCGTAGTATCTATCCTTGTCGTTACTGGTGTAGGATTCCATCGTTACCCTGGAGTTCTGATAACCATCGCTCTTCATGTCCTTGTCCTCGGTGTAGAATGTGTAGCCATTGATATCGTACGCCTCATAGGTCATCAGGTTGTGCTCGGCGCCCTGTGACAAGGCGAATATGAGTTGTTCTTCCGCGGAAGAATCCTCATGTAAAGGGTACGATAGAAGCTTCTGCTTGAATTCGGATGTAACTTTTCGAGTAGATGATTTTTCATATAAAAAACTTTTTAATCCGAGTTCGTACGCAAAAGTTATGCCCATTTTACAAATTCTCGAGAGATTTCGCAAATAAAGTCAAAATTCATATTTGTAAATTTTCACAACAACTAGACCACATATCACATGGGAAACTTATTTTCTTTTATTTTTTTTTGACATTTCCATCATTTTTGTTAATTTTTTTAAAAACTGAAAAGGCTGTCCACGAGGGAGGGGGGTGCGTTCGGTGGAAGTGATGGCCAAGTTAGTAATGGCGCACCGTGGGAGTGGTGCGCCATTACTAGTCTCCAACGGTGCGCCATTAGTAGTTTTGAAAAAAATTTAAAAAAATTCATTAATGGCGCACCGTGGGAGTGGTACGCTAGTAATGGCGCACCACTCTCACGGTGCGCCATTAGTAGTTTTGAAAAAAAATTAAAAAAAAGTTTTTTTACTAATGGCGCACCGTTGATGTGGTGCGCCATTAGTATTTGGACACTAATGACGCACCAACACATGGTGCGCCATTAGTATATAGTAATGGCGCACCACATGTCTGATGCGCTATTAGTGTCAATTTCATGTATAGTCCTTTTCCTAGTAGTGAAATATTCATGCGCGCCTTGTTCTATTGACGCTGCTATTATTTGTTCTTCTTCACTGTAGCGTCGAACAAAAGATGCTGCCACTAGTTGTTTCTTGGGAAAAATAACAGTCTTTCTGCTCACGCATCTAACAAGGAACTTTGACAATCCCCATAGCAGCTGGGATAGAAATTAATATATGTGATAGCGATTATTTGATGAAATCAGCAAGTTTAATTTACTAAACTGTGTTAGCTACTATTGATGTTGGACTACAGCTGTGATGAGGATTACTTGATGAAAATCTTGTCTTCAGACTTCAGGGAGCGCACTCTCTTTCTTTAGTTTGTCTCCATTCTGTTCTCATGTGGCTCCGTGCTTAAAATAATGGAACAGAGAATTGTGAACTGTCGGTGATCCGCAATGAGTAGACATAACCAACAGTTATTGGATTATTATAAATTGAACAACATATATGACTAACAGTAAGAGGTTTATTTTTCTTAAAACGCGTTCTTCACGTCGCGTGTGAATCATGAACCATTCTTATACAAGCGATTCTAGTAGTCATGGCGATGTGTCCACTTGCTCTAGATGATTTCCTTTTGCTGCGCCTGGACCATGTTGTTCTGTCAGTTGCTAGCCTGCAACCAAGTGTGGATCTGAATTTGTAGATGCCACAAACAAGATAGCAGTTAGCTGTGTTGGTTGCATTTCCAGGCTCGGACCACATGTCAAATTTTGAAACCATGTATGCTTTTGGTTTGAATTTAGAAACCAAAGTAGCAGTTTGCTGATATCATCTTATAGACATGTTCTCCTTTTCTCATAGCTATTGTGTGTAATTCTGGTTTGGTCAATATTATGATTGCTTAAGCATTCTCTGGTGTTGTGCATAGTGTCAACTGTCAAGGGTGTGAAGTTTCTCTGTTTTGCTATTGTTTAACAATGTCAGTTACAAGCATATCTTGATTCATGAACAGTAGATATCCTTGCTGTGAACATCTTAGCTACTACTTTTATCAATCATTAAATTCAAATCATGCTTATAGATGTAGGCTTTTTCGTTCAACGAAATGCTAGTCTGCATTTACTTGGATAGTAAGTCTGGATTTTGTTCTGACCACAACACTAGGTGGACTTTCATAGAGCCCATTATATGTTAATTACAGCCTGGTGGATAGCATGTTAAAAATGACCCTATTTTGTTTGATCCATGTCCAGCTACTATGACTCGGCGGATTGCCTCCTCCTCGTCCACTACCTCGGCTTGCCGTATAGCTTGATGACAACATACAATCTTGCGCAATGTGATGGGCCCTCGAGCAAGGCGTGTTGTTGCAGCGGATATAGCATACTATTTTCTTCTGGTAGTATTTGCAAACATTTGGTCTCCTTGAGTTTTTTAGTGTCTTTCTATGCACTAGGTCTGTCCTTTTTGGATCAATCATAAAATATTTAGTTTTGTGAGCTTGCTTTGGTCTGTGAATCTAATCCATTGCATGTTGCTGTACAGAGGGAAGGACTGGAGTGACATAAATGTTAGACGCAGATCTCAGCAAATGCATGCTCTGGAGAAGAAAGGAGGGTAACTGAATCATGCACCTGATGCCAGGCGGCGGCGCTCTCAGGTCCGTGATGCGACACCTCTGGCTCGTCGCTGTGGCCGGCGAGCATGGACTCGTCAAGGGCGACGTCCAGAACCACAGCTTCGAGCTGGCGACGACCAAGGATGGGCTCCCGTTGCTCACGTGAAGGAGGGCGGCGGCTGCTGTTTCCTCCGCCCTGTTCCACCGAGGCCGGTCCTCCTGCTTGCTGTACGTACAATACATGTTAGCACTGTTTCCCATGTAATTAAGTTTTTATCTGCTAAGGATAACCCCAAATAGTTCACTGTTTCATTCACTAAATTTTTTTATGTGCTCCTACTGTTGTTCTGTCTCTTATCATGCTCGACAGTGGAACCTGATTATCTTGGGCTTACCGTTATGTTTTGTTCTAGTCATGCTTAGGTTCCAAGTGTTCCTATACTTGCTTTGCAGCCACTTGACCCTGTCGTGTTGGAACTGTTTGCAGTGATATGAAATTTCTCCAAGACCCTATCGCACTATTAGGGAAAACCTTATACACACAATTTTAGCAGCAGCGCGGCACAAAAAGAAGCGCTACTACTAAGTTGATAGTAGTAGCACGGGTTTTTAACCCTCGCTACTACTAAGCGGTCTCTACCGTGCCTCCCGACACATGCCATAGTAGTAGCGAGGGGTATAAACCCGCGCTACTACTAAGTTGATCGTAGTAGCGTGGTTTTATACCCCTCGCTACTACTAAGTACGAGGTAGGTGAAGTCGCCATATCCTCGGCCGAATCCCCATCTCCTCCCCCAAATCCCTCGTCTCTTCCACCACTCTCTCCTCTCACTTTTCATACGCTCTCACATGGACCTCTTGCCCATGCACCCACCCTCCTCCATGGCGCCGAAAGAGGCCGCCGCCTCGCGCCACCGGCGTCTAGGAGCTCGCCGGTCTTCCACCGACGTCTAGGAGGCCGCCGCCCCGCGCCACCACACCGGAGCACCTCGCCACCGGTGACTAGCTCCGCTGCTCCCTACATCACCTTCCTCTCTCCCTCGGTTTTCCTTTTCTCTCGCTCCCTCTGGTTTGACTCACCCTCCCATGTCCATGCCCGTGCTGTTGGGGATCGTAGCAGAAAACAAAATTTTTTCCTACGTTTCACCAAGATCAATCTATGGAGTCAACTAGCAACGAGAGGAGAGTGCATCTACATACCCTTGTAGATCGCGAGCGTAAGCGTTCAAGAGAACGGGGATGATAGAGTCGTACTCGCCGTGATCCAAATCACCGATGACCAAGTGCCGAACGGACGGCACCTCTGCGTTCAACACACGTACGGAGCGGATGACGTCTCCTCCTTCTTGATCCAGCAAGGGGGAAGGAGAGGTTGATGAAGATCCAGCAGCACGACGGCGTGGTGGTGGATGCAGCAGTGATCGCAGCAGGGCTTCGCCGAGTTTCTGCGAGAGGGAGAGGTGTAGCCGGGGAGAGGGAGGCGCCAAGGCTTGAGGTTCGGCTGCCCTCCCTCCCCCCCTTTATATAGCCCCCCTAGGGGGGTGCGCCGGCCCTAGGAGATGGGATCTCCTAGGGGGGGCGGCGGCCAAGGGGTGGAGTACCCCCCAAGGCAAGTGGAGGCGCCCCCTCCCCTAGGGTTCCCAACCCTAGGCGCATGGGGGGCCCAAGGGAGGGCGCACCAGCCCACTATGGGCTGATTCCCTCCCCACTTCAGCCCATTGGACCCTCCGGGATGGGTGGCCCCACCCGGTGGACCCCCGGGACCCATCCGGTGGTCCCGGTACAATACCGGTGACCCCGAAACTTTCCCGATGGCCGAAACTACACTTCCTATATATAATTCTTCACCTCCGGACAATTCCGGAACTCCTCGTGACGTCCAGGATCTCATCCGGGACTCCGAACAACTTTCGGATTACTGCATATTCATATCTATACAACTCTAGCGTCACCGAACCTTAAGTGTGTAGACGCTACGGGTTCGGGAGACAAACAGACACGACCGAGACGACTCTCTGGTCAATAACCAACAGCGGGATCTGGATACCCATGTTGGCTCCCACATGCTCCTCGATGATCTCATCGGATGAACCACGATGTCGAGGACCTAATCAATCCCGTACTCAATTCCCTTTGTCAACCGGTACGTTACTTGCCCGAGACTCGATCGTCGGTATCCCAATACCTTGTTCAGTCTCGTTACCGGCAAGTCACTTTACTCGTACCGTAATGCATGATCCCGTGATCAACCACTTGATCACATTGAGCTCATTATGATGATGCATTACTGAGTGGGCCCAGAGATACCTCTCCGTCATACGGAGTGACAAATCCCAGTCTCGATTCGTGCCAACCCAACAGACACTTTCGGAGATACCTGAAATGTACCTTTATAGTCACCCAGTTACGTTGTGACGTTTGGCACACCCAACGCACTCCTACGGTATCCGGGAGTTGCACAATCTCATGGTCCAAGGAAATGATACTTGACATCCAGAAAAGCTACAGCAAACGAACTACACGATCTTTGTGCTATGCTTAGGTTTGGGTCTTGTCCATCACATCATTCTCCTAATGATGTGATCCCATTATCAATGACATCCCCATGTCCATAGCCAGGAAACCATGACTATCTATTGATCAACGAGCTAGTCAACTAGAGGCTCACTAGGGACACATTGTGGTCTATGCATTCACACATGTATTACGATTTCCGGATAATACAATTATAGCATGAATAATAGACAATTATCATGAACAAGGAAATATAATAATCATTTTATTATTGCCTCTAGGGCATATTTCCAACAGTCTCCCACTTGCACTAGAGTCAATCATCTAGTTACATTGTGATGAATCGAACACCCATGGAATTCTGGTGTTGATCATGTTTTGCTCTAGGGAGAGGTTTAGTCAACGGATCTGCTACATTCAGGTCCGTATGTACTTTACAAATCTCTATGTCTCTATTTTGAACACTTTCACGAATGGAGTTGAAGCGACGCTTGATATGCCTGGTCTTCCTGTGAAACCTGGGCTCCTTTGCAAGGGCAATAGCTCCAGTGTTGTCACAGAAGAGAGTCATCGGGCCCGACGCATTGGTTATGACTCCTAGGTCGGTAATGAACTCCTTCACCCAGACTGCTTCATGTGCTGCCTCCGAGTCTTCCATGTACTCCGCTTCACATGTAGATCCCGCCACAACGCTTTGCTTGCAACTGCACCAGCTTACTGCCCCACCATTCAAAATATACACGTATCCGGTTTGTGACTTAGAGTCATCCAGATATGTGTCGAAGCTAGCATCGATGTAACCCTTTACGACGAGCTCTTCGTCACCTCCATAAACGAGAAACATTTCCTTAGTCCTTTTCAGGTACTTCAGGATATTTTTGACCGCTGTCCAGTGTTCCATGCCGGGATTACTTTGGTACCTTCCTACCAAACTCACGGCAAGGTTTACATCAGTTCTGGTACACAGCATAGCATACATGATAGACCCTATGGCCGAGGCATAGGGGACGACACTCATCTTTTCTCTATCTTCTGCCGTGGTCGGGCATTGAGCCAAGCTCAATCTCGTACCTTGCAATACAGGCAAGAACCCCTTCTTTGACTGATCCATTTTGAACTTCAATATCTTGTCAAGGTACGTACTCTGTGAAAGACCAATGAGGCGTCTCGATCTATCTCTATAGATCTTGATGCCTAATATATAAGCAGCTTCTCCAAGGTCCTTCATTGAAAAACACTTGTTCAAATAGGCCTTTATGCTTTCCAAGAATTCTATATCATTTCCCATCAACAATATGTCATCCACATACAATATGAGAAATGCTACAGAGCTCCCACTCACTTTCTTGTAAATGCAGGCTTCTCCATAAGTCTGCATAAACCCAAACGCTTTGATCATCTCATCAAAGCGAATGTTCCAACTCCAAGATGCTTGCACCAGCCCATAAATCAAGCGTTGGAGCTTGCACACCTTGTCAGCATTCTTAGGATCGACAAAACCTTCCGGCTGCATCATATACAATTCTTCCTTAAGGAGACCATTAAGGAATGCCGTTTTGACGTCCATTTGCCATATCTCATAATCATAGAATGCGGCAATTGCTAACATGATTCGGATGGACTTCAACTTCGCTACGGGTGAGAAAGTCTCATCGTAGTCAACCCCTTGAACTTGTCGATAACCCTTAGCGACAAGCCGAGCTTTATAGATGGTCACATTACCATCTGCGTCTGTCTTCTTCTTAAAGATCCATTTATTTTCTATGGCTCGCCGATCAATGGGCAAGTCAGTCAAAGTCCATACTTCGTTTTCATACATGGATCCTATCTCGGATTTCATGGCTTCCAGCCATTTGTCGAAATCCGGGCCCGCCATCGCTTCTTCATAGTTCGAAGGTTCACCGTTGTCTAACAACATGATTTCCAAGACAGGGTTGCCGTACCACTCTGGTGCGGAACGTGTCCTTGTGGACCTACGAAGTTCAGTAGCAACTTGATCTGAAGTTTCTTGATCATCTTCAACAACTTCCTCTCTAGTCAGTGCAGGCACCTCTGGAACATTTTCTTGAGCTGCGCCACTTACCGGTTCAAGAGGTAATACTTCATCAAGGTCTACCTTCCTCCCACTTATTTCTTTCGAGAGAAACTCTTTCTCTAGAAAGGACCCATTCTTGGCAACAAAGATCTTGCCTTCGGATCTGAGGTAGAAAGTATACCCAACAGTTTCTTTCAGGTATCCTATGAAGACGCATTTTTCCGACTTGGGTTCGAGCTTTTCAGGTTGAAGTTTCTTGACATAAGCATCGCATCCCCAAACTTTTAGAAATGACAGCTTAGGTTTCTTCCCAAACCATAATTCATACGGTGTCGTCTCAACGGATTTCGATGGAGCCCTATTTAAAGTGAATGCGGCAGTCTCTAAAGCATAGCCCCAAAATGATAGCGGTAAATCGGTAAGAGACATCATAGATCGCACGATATCTAATAGAGTGCGATTACGACGTTCGGACACACCATTACGCTGAGGTGTTCCAGGCGGCGTGAGTTGTGAAACTATTCCACATTTTCTTAAGTGTGTGCCAAATTCGTGACTTAAGTATTCTCCCCATGATCTGATCGCAAGAACTTGATTTTCCTGTCACGTTGATTCTCAACCTCACTCTGAAATTCCTTGAACTTTTCAAAGGTCTTAGACTTGTGTTTCATTAAGTAGACATACCCATATCTACTCAAGTCATCAGTGAGGGTGAGAACATAACGATAGCCACCGCGAGCCTCAACACTCATTGGACCACACACATCAGTATGTATGATTTCCAATAAGTTGGTTTCTCGCTCCATTGTTCCTGAGAATGGAGTCTTGGTCATTTTACCCATGAGGCATGGTTCGCACGTGTCAAATGATTCGTAATCAAGAGACTCTAAAAGTCCATCTGCATGGAGCTTCTTCATGCGTTTGACACCTATGTGACCAAGGCGGCAGTGCCACAAGTATGTGTGACTATCATTATCAATCTTACATCTTTTGGTACTCACACTATGAATATGTGTAGCATTACACTCGAGATTCATTAAGAATAAACCATTCACCATCGGAGCATGTCCATAAAACATATCTCTCATATAAATAGAACAACCATTATTCTCGGATTTAAATGAGTAGCCATCTCGTATTAAACGAGATCCTGATACAATGTTCATGCTCAAAGCTGGCACTAAATAACAATTATTGAGGTTTAAAACTAATCCCGTAGGTAAATGTAGAGGTAGCGTGCCGACGGCGATCACATCGACCTTGGAATCATTCCCGACGCGCATCGTCACCTCGTCCTTCGCCAGTCTCCGCTTATTCCGCAGCTCCTGCTTTGAGTTACAAATGTGAGCAACCGCACCGGTATCAAATACCCAGGAGCTACTACGAGTACTGGTAAGGTACACATCAATTACATGTATATCACATATACCTTTTGTGATGCCGGCCTTCTTGTCCGCTAAGTATTTGGGGCAGTTCCGCTTCCAGTGACCACTTCCCTTGCAATAAAAGCACTCAGTCTCGGGCTTGGGTCCATTCTTTGGCTTCTTCCCGGCAGCTTGCTTACCGGGCGCGGCAACTCCCTTGCCGTCCTTCTTGAAGTTCTTCTTACCCTTGCCTTTCTTGAACTTAGTGGTTTTATTCACCATCAACACTTGATGTTCCTTTTTGACTTCTACCTCTGCTGATTTCAGCATTGCAAATACTTCAGGAATGGTCTTTTCCATCCCCTGCATATTGAAGTTCATCACAAAGCTCTTGTAGCTTGGTGGAAGCGACTGAAGGATTCTGTCAATGACCGCGTCATCCGGGAGATTAACTCCCAGCTGAGTCAAGCGGTTATGCAACCCAGACATTTTGAGTATGTGCTCACTGACAGAACTATTTTCCTCCATCTTACAGCTGAAGAACTTGTCGGAGACTTCATATCTCTCGACTCGGGCATGAGCTTGGAAAACCATTTTCAGCTCTTCGAACATCTCATATGCTCCGTGTCGCTCAAAACGCTTTTGGAGCCCCGGTTCTAAGCTGTAACGCATGCCGCACTAAACGAGGGAGTAATCATCACCGCGTGTCTGCCAAGCGTTCATAACATCTTGGTTCCGTGGGACGGGTGCGTCACCTAGCGGTGCTTCTAGGGCATAATCTTTCTTGATAGCTATGAGGGTGATCCTCAGGTTCCGGACCCAGTCCGTATAGTTGCTGCCATCGTCTTTCGGCTTGGTTTTCTCTAGGAACGCGTTGAAGTTGAGGACAACGTTGGCCATTTGATCTACAAAACATATTGTAAAGATTTTAGACTAAGTTCATCTAATCAAATTATTCAATGAACTCCCACTTAGATAGACATCCCTCCAGTCATCTAAGTATAACATGATCCGAGTTGACTAGGCCGTGTCCGATCATCACGTGAGACGGACTAGTCAACATCGGTGAACATCTTCATGTTGATCGTATCTTCTATACGACTCATGCTCGACCTTTCGGTCTTCTGTGTTCCGAGGCCATGTCTGTACATGCTAGGCTCGTCAAGTCAACCTAAGTGTATTGCGTGTGTAAATCTGTCTTACACCCGTTGTATGTGAACGTTGGAATCTATCACACCCGATCATCACGTGGTGCTTCGAAACAACGAACTGTCGCAACGGCGCACAGTTAGGGGGAACACTTTCTTGAAATTATTATGAGGGATCATCTTATTTACTACCGTCGTTCTAAGTAAACAAGATGCAAAAACATGATAAACATCACATGCAATCAAATAATAGTGACATGATATGGCCAATATCATATAGCTCCTTTGATCTCCATCTTGGGGCTCCATGATCATCTTGTCACCGGCACGACACCATGATCTCCATCATCGTGTCTCCATGAAGTTGCTCGCCAACTATTACTTCTACTACTATGGCTAACACTTTAGCAATAAAGTAAAGTAATTACATGACATTTATGTTGACACGCAGGTCATAAATAAATAAAGACAACTCCTATGGCTCCTGCCGGTTGTCATACTCATCGACATGCAACTCGTGATCCCTATTACAAGAACCTGATCAATCTCATACATCACATATATCATTCATCATTCATCACAACTTTTGGCCATATCACATCACAAAACACTTGCTGCAAAAACAAGTTAGACGTCCTCTAATTGTTGTTGCAAGTTTTTACGTGGCTGCTATAGGTTTCTAGCAAGAACGTTTCTTACCTACGCCAAAACCACAACGTGAATTGCCAATTTCTATTTACCCTTCATAAGGACCCTGTTCATCGAATCCGATCCGACTAAAGTGGGAGAGACAGACACCCGCCAGCCACCTTATGCAACTAGTGCATGTCAATCGGTGGAACCGGTCTCACGTAAGCGTACGTGTAAGGTTGATCCGGGCCGCTTCATCCCACGATGCCGCCGAATCAAGATAAGACTAGTAACGGCAAGCAAATTGACAATATCGACGCCCACAACTACTTTGTGTTCTACTCGTGCATAGTAACTACGCATAAACCTGGCTCATGATGCCACTGTTGGGGATCGTAGCAGAAAACAAAACTTTTTCCTACGTTTCACCAAGATCAATCTCTGGAGTCAACTAGCAACGAGAGGAGAGTGCATCTACATACCCTTGTAGATCGCGGGTGGAAGCGTTCAAGAGAACGGGGATGGTGGAGTCGTACTCGCCGTGATCCAAATCACCGATGACCAAGTGCCGAACGGACGGCACCTCCGCGTTCAACACGCGTACGGAGCGGATGACGTCTCCTCCTTCTTGATCCAGCAAGGGGGAAGGAGAGGTTGATGAAGATCCAGCAGCACGACGGCGTGGTGGTGGATGCAGCAGTGATCGCAGCAGGGCTTCGCCGAGCTTCTGCGAGAGGGAGAGGTGTAGCAGGGAAGAGGGAGGCGCCAAGGCTTGAGGTTCGGCTGCCCTCCCTCCCCCCCCTTTATATAGCCCCCCCTAGGGGGGTGCGCCGGCCCTAGGAGATGGGATCTCCTAGGGGGGGCGGCGGCCAAGGGGTGGAGTACCCCCCAAGGCAAGTGGAGGCGCCCCCTCCCCTAGGGTTCCCAACCCTAGGCGCATGGGGGGCCCAAGGGAGGGCGCACCAGCCCACTATGGGCTGGTTCCCTCCCCACTTCAGCCCATGGGGCCCTCCGGGATGGGTGGCCCCACCCGGTGGACCCCCGGGACCCATCCGGTGGTCCCGGTACAATACCGGTGACCCCGAAACTTTCCCGATGGCCGAAACTACACTTCCTATATATAATTCTTCACCTTCGGACAATTCCAGAACTCCTCGTGACGTCCAGGATCTCATCCGGGACTCCGAACAACTTTCAGATTACTGCATATTCATATCCATACAACTCTAGCGTCACCGAACCTTAAGTGTGTAGACCCTACGGGTTCGGGAGACAAGCAGACATGACCGAGACGACTCTCTGGTCAATAACCAACAGCGGGATCTGGATACACATGTTGGCTCCCACATGCTTCTCGATGATCTCATCGGATGAACCACGATGTCGAGGACCTAATCAATCCCGTACTCAATTCCCTTTGTCAATCGGTACATTACTTGCCCGAGACTCGATCGTCGGTATCCCAATACCTTGTTCAGTCTCGTTACCGGAAAGTCACTTTACTCGTACCGTAATGCATGATCCCGTGATCAACCACTTGATCACATTGAGCTCATTATGATGATGCATTACCAAGTGGGCCCAGAGATATCTCTCCGTCATACGGAGTGACAAATCCCAGTCTCGATTCGTGCCAACCCAACAGACACTTTCGGAGATACCTGAAATGTACCTTTATAGTCACCCAGTTACGTTGTGACGTTTGGTACACCCAAGGCACTCCTACGGTATCCGGGAGTTGCACAATCTCATGGTCTAAGGAAATGATACTTGACATCCAGAAAAGCTACAGCAAACGAACTACACGATCTTTGTGCTATGCTTAGGTTTGGGTCTTGTCCATCACATCATTCTCCTAATGATGTGATCCCGTTATCAATGACATCCCCATGTCCATAGTCAGGAAACCATGACTATCTGTTGATCAACGAGCTAGTCAACTAGAGGCTCACTAGGGACACATTGTGGTCTATGCATTCACACATGTATTACGATTTCCGGATAATACAATTATAGCATGAATAATAGACAATTATCATGAACAAGAAAATATAATAATCATTTTATTATTGCCTCTAGGGCATATTTCCAACACGTGCAGGTCGTCGCCATGGATTACCCGGAGCTATCTGGCATGGTCGGGAAGATGAGCCCCACGCCGCGGCCTGGCTCTGCTATAGAAACGGGCCCTCTCCAACAGCCACTGCTGGATCTGGTCTTCCGCTGTCTGTTCATGCCACCGGTGACACCAATCATCGCTAGACCTTACCATTGCTGCCATTGAAAGCACGCACGGGATTGAGATTTTTTTTGTTTTTGAAAGTAATAGCAGTAGCGCGGGGTATAAGACCCGCTACAGCTAATTAGCAGTAGCGCTGTTTGCAACGCACAATACAGCTAACCATGTATAGCAGTAGTGTGTGTCAACACGTGCTACTGCTACGAGTTAGCTGTGGCGCCGTATCAGTAGCGCGGGCACCCGCGCTACTGATACACCCAAACCCCGCGCTGCTGCTAGTATTTTCCCTAGTAGTGTCGTGTTAGATTGATGGCATGCCTAGGTCAACGAGTCCCGGTGAACTCTTCGGCGCCGAGCACTGATGAGACAACGGTGGCTGCGTTGTAACCTGCATTTCCAGCTACTGTTGCTTGGTGGATTGCTACTACCTTGGCTTCCCCTGCAGAGTGATGACAACGGTTTGGCTGCGAACGTGGCCGCCAATTCCTCGATCCCGGTGAGCCCCTTGTCTCTCCTCTCTCTTTATGTGCCCTGAGTTGATCTGGCCATTGATCCATTGATCTAGTGATTTGTGGTGGTGCTCTTCAGTCCACCACAATCTTGTCCTTTCTACCTCCAGGAAAGATGTCACGCCTTTATGATTCTCCGTTTCTGTTGATTTGTTCTGAAACATTCAAACAAGATGAAATTCATGAGTGTGAAATGCTTAAAATCAGAATGGTTCCGTTGTCTGATATTGCTCCCTGTGTAAGATGCAATGTTCAGTGGTTTGGTTTGGTACCCTACTGCTACAAATCAAATCATTTCCAACTGTTATGTTTTGCTTCCTACATTTGAGCTTGGAAATACAGGGCAAAATGTTTCCTGTGTGAGTTGCTGCCATGTTGTACAGTAGCCCATCTTAGCATTTTGTGTGAACCAATCAGGTCAAGTTTACGGGGAAAGATTGTTTTTTTTTTCTTGTAAGAGTTTAGGAGAATCCTTACAGGGAAAGTACTTTTGTTTGGTTCCTGAGGCTGATAAACTGGGAATATTTATTCTTCTCAAGTACTATCTCTGCATGCTTTGATGGTTACCCTGTAATCCTGTATAGATGCCATTTGAAGAATGCTTTGTTAAGCTTGGTCTGCTCGTATGAAGTGTGGTTTATCTTTGAGCAATCTACTATTGGTTTTTAGAAAAATTGCATTATTGTACAATCTAGCAAAGTTGCATGGTCCAGTCCACCTTTGGCTCAACTACGACCTATGTCTGATTCCTTGCTGTTTGAGTTATATGAGACATAATAGATAGGATGAATTCATGATAATGCTTAGAATCGAGAAGATGGTTGTCAATGATATTGATTGTTGCATGTATTTCTAGCTAAGGTGCAGACTACATTTATTTCCTGATGGCACAGATTGCTTTACCAGATTTACAACTCGTTTGTTGCATGTGACTTGTCTTCATATATCTGCTAGACGTAGTCGAGTCTGGAAGCACAATCTGGATGCATCATTGCACTCTGCACTAAGAAGTAGGAAGCACATGCCAATCAGGTTCTTTTTTAGTTTATACAAGGTTGGTTGGTTGGTAAAAGGTGGCTTGGGCTATACTCCCTCCGTTTCTTTTTAGTCTGCATATAAGGTTTGGTCAAAGTCAAGCTTTGTAGAGTTTGACTAACTTTATATTAAAAAATATAAGCATTCACAATATGAAATCAATATTATCAGATGCACCATGAAACGTATGTTCATACTATATAGTTTTAGTATTGTAGATGTTCATATTTTTTTTATATAAATTTGGTCAAACTTTGTGAAGTTTGACTTTGACCAAATCTTATATGCGGAGTAAAAAGAAACGGAGGGAGTATGTTTGAATTGAAACAATTGGCGTTTGATCAATAATTGAAATTCTGGATCCTGCAGTAGCATTTTGATGATTTCTACTTGTTACTGTAACAATTGACTACTACTACTACTACTACTATTTTTCGTATGAATTGTTGTCGTAGTTTCTATCCTTGAAATCAAAAGTTAGGTGCTTTCAATCTAACTATTTTTTCCTAAGCACTTTTCATCAAACGTGTTAACTATGTTGACCAGTTGATACTTGCGCGACATTAATATGCGAGTCTGCTGTTTACACAAAATTGTTTCTAAATAGAAACAAGTGTGTTGATTGTTTTGTTAATGAGGCAAGAAACTTTATGAAATGTTGGTCCTGGCGGGTGGTTGATCACAAATCTTGCTCTTTTGTCCAGGAGGGTGAGGATAGCGAGAAAAGAAATCTTTGCTAAGATGGTGCACCCACAACCATTGAGTGATTCTTCCGGAGGGCAAAGAGGGGCGAGAAGACAGGTCAATGGAGCTTAGTAGCTCTATGGGAAGTCTGGTGGTTTGCTTTATGTGCCGGCTTTCATGTGAATGGGACGCTGCTCCGGATGGGTACTTGTTTTGCTGGGTGCTCATTTTGTATCCAACAGATGTCTCTTTGAAACGCAATGTCATGCTTGTCTATGGGAGATGAGAGGTGCATTTTGGAATCTGTGAAATCATGCTTTGTCATGGTCTGAATTTCAAACAACGAGATGTTTGTTTTTTTGAATCAGAACCAGAATATTAGTATGATCTTTGTTTTTATCCAATGTATGAACTGATGGATCATCATCCTTTGTCTTTTGCTTTCTAAATACTGAAGAGATAATCATCCTGGTGTTTGGTAAATTAAAAGTTAATCTTTCCGCATGGATGTAGTGTCATGATGAAAAGGGCCGTTTGTTAATTTTCAGAGCCACAAACGTACTGGTATGCCAAGAATATTTTTGGTATACCAAATAGATTGTTGAATGAATGCCGTTTTCTGTTTGAGATAAAGCCATTCGGCTATCTTTATTCGGCCTGAAAAATTGTTACATAGTTTACAAGGAACTACTGAAATTTGAATCCATCTAGTATCCCAATGAAATCGGCTTATGATGCGCTGGAGCCCTTTGGAGAGCAAAAGACTACAATACTCAGGCCACAGGTTTTTTATATATATTTCAGATATTCCCTTTTCATGAATTTTGGGAAGCTACTGCTGATTGTTTATCATGTGTCCTCAAACATCGTATTTTTGCAAGATAATTATCTTTTTCATGCCGTTTGTGAAGCAATTGCTTTCAAATTTGTCACAAGGAAATATGTACAGTTCATGGAAAATAGGCGAACGACGTCCCCTTAGCTTATTGCAGAGGATGATACATGTATGTGAAACCAAGTAACGGGGCACACATGTGACATGTGAAACCGAGCACACTATTTAAAACTCACCGAGCATGCTAAATTTAATTCTCATAAACCTCCCAACATCAATAAAACAAAGGAAGCTATACCGGTTTTCAATGACTGGTTGGAATAATAAATTAGCTTAAGCCTTAAGGTAACATGCCAGTTGGTCCACCACTATTATGAAACAGCTGTCTCACGACTTCATGAGCGTGCCCAGCGGGGGTCAATGCTACCGGCCAGGGTCATTATTAAACCCACCAGGGATGCCCGCCGGCCATCCATCATCAAGGGTTTGGCTTGCGCCATCTCAGTGATCCGTGGCCTTCTCGTTCTCTTCATCATGCCGTCATCTCTATATATGCTAGAAAGAGTCGTTCATCTATGTGCGGGGAGCGCGTGTGACTTAGGACTAAGCACATCTGACACCAACCACCTTGGCAGTGATCCATGGATAAACCCTATGGTCTCCGTATGCCATTGGAGTCCGACAACGCCTTCATGCCTAGCAAACTACAATTAAGCAGCAGCAACAGGCCATTTGCAAAAACTTAAAAATATTTATTAGGGCACATGACCATCTGCTGACTTGTATCTACTCCGCCCCCAAATAAGTCTCTTTGATTATTTTGGGATAAGGGGACTATTAGATTAGACTAGACACACACTGCTATGAATTGCTACGATTAAGCAATTCACACCAACATCCAAGAGAACGTTCTGATCGAACAGTAGAGACGAATTCACGCACGAAGTCAAGAATGCCGGCCAGCGCTGACTTCTACCTAACTATATTTAACTAGTCATCAACCCGTGCAACTGCACGGGCAAGCAACTTTTGAGTGCGACTTAAGCTATACCGGACAATAACATTTGTTTTGAGCAGTTATATAGATAAAATAACAAATGTGTTGAGTGGTTCATCATTATATGAGATTATTTCATGTATCCACACCTATGGCATAACATTCTTGAAATTAATTTTATTTAAAATCTTCAGGAGCAAATAGTAGTTTAATTAAGTAATTTAATGGTACACATATATAACTCTTATTATGTAATGGATCCTAATATTTAATATTTTCTGAACTATTTAACATACCATACAAAAAATCCATGATTTCTACAGACCATGTCCATTATATTTGTAATATTTCTAGGTAAGGGCTGCAAGTTTTATTGAGTCTACACTTGCAAAAACAAAGCTCGCTTTTGAAAGGACTTATAAGCTCTACATGTTTGTATTTACACGACCACTATTTTAAGAGAAAGAGGGTTCTAGATGATGATGTTTCTTATATGTATAGTCCATTTTTCCTGAAGCCGTCACATATATTCTTGAGGATATGGATGTTTAGAGCAGTGGCTATATGTAATATGTTAAGTATTTTGATATATCATCCATCAAGTTCTCTTTTACGTGTTTGAAAAAAATAATAGAATCGAATTATGTAGAACAATATTGCTATTCATATTTTCATTTAATTCTACCTCCACTCATTAGATTGATGACTTAGATATACCATCTAGGTAATCACTGATTCGTACCCCCTACCGGAGAAACAACGTTAAAACATCCAATCATCTCAACACACTAAGAACTTCAATACGTGGAATCTCAAATAACTGAAAATAGAAACTACATCATTATTTATTCCATGTAGAATTGGTATGAACAACTCCTTGCTGGTTTTTCAGGTGAAAAACAAACACAAAGGATGTAACAAAGTACATTTTGAGGATAAGTATAAACATATTAAGTTCCATTTGCAGGGCATACTTCTAATTTGTGACAGAAAGGTAGTCAAAGCAAAGATCGAACTAAATTAAAGGAAATAATATTAGAACACCGAAAAGCATTTCTTTATGTCGTACATGTGTTGGCATCATGCCGTCAGTGGGACGAAACATTATTCCTTGGGGAAATAACACTAGTAGAAAAAGGGTCAAATGTTCACCCCTTTAGCCCCGGTTTGTATTTGAGCCGGCACTAATGTGACCATTAGTGCCGGTTCGAATGGCTATGCATTAGTGCCGGTTCGTAATGAACCTTTAATACCGGTTCGTGCCACGAACCGGTACTAAAGGGGTGGTGGCAGGATGGCGTCAGGCCAAGGCCCCACGAGCCCCTTTAGTGCCGGTTGGTGACACAAACCGGTACTAAAGGTCTAACCTATAGTACCGGTTTGTGTCACCAACCGGCAATAAAGAGTCTTAACCTATAGTCCCGGTTGGAGACACAAACCGGCACTATAGGGCAATTTTCAAACTCTACCCCCCCCCTCCCCCCCTCCCCCCGGCGCGTGTATCGCCATAAATGATAAAAACTTCAAAAAATAAAATCCTTCGAGAGGTAGTTATATTACTACATCTACTAGTTAGGAAAATTTGAAAACTTAAATTTGGACATGTTTTGCAAAAAGTGTAGGGAAAATGTAAAACGGCTATAACTTTTGCATACGGTGTCGGAAAAAAACATATAATATATAAAAAAATTCAGCACGAAAATCCTACGGCCTGTTTGCAATTTTTTAGAATCCTGAAATTCCAAAAGGAAAAAAAGATATGGTCAAATTTCAGTTTTTTTAAAAAAAATTGGTTAAATCTGGTCAAACTACTTATTCAAGAAGTATTAATGTTACTACATAATTATTCAAGAATATTAGTGTTACTAAATAATTATTTCAATTTTTTGAATTTTGGTCAAATCTGGTCAAACTGTGGTCAAACTTATTCAAAAAATATTAGCGTTACTAAATAATTACTATTTTTTAGAATAATAGTTTCAAACTCAAACGGTGAAACGTGTGACCTAATGCTCAAGCTAAACTGCTGAGGGTTAATAGGATTGACAACTTACATTTGTCAGGAAAACAACAAGTGCAGACTTGGAATGTAGGGGGAATAGAACTCCGAAGTTAAGCGTGCTCAGGCTGGGGGAGTGAGAGGATGGATGACCGGCCGGGAAGTTAGGCGATTTGGAATGAGTGATCCACACTTGAGCAGTTAAGAGAGGTGATTAGAGACTCAATCATCAAATAATTCAAAAAAAATTAAAAATCGAAAAAAATCAAAAAAATTCCAAAATTTTCAAAAAAAAAATAAAAAAAATATTTATTACCGGTTGGTAACACCAACCGGTACTAAAGGTCCCCCATACCAGGGCGCGAGCTCACGCCACGTGGTGGCACTTTAGCGCTGGTTCGTGCCGAACCGGTACTAAAGGGAGGGGGGGCTTTAGTGCCCACCCTTTAGTGCCGGTTATGGAACCGGTACTAAAGGCCCTTACGAACCGGTTTTAAAGCACCGTTTTCTACTAGTGTAAGAAGTAGGCTTTGTTTGTGGGAAAAATAGAAGTAGCCTTGAAGATGAGTTAGCCACGAAGATGATTTCTCAACTACCAGCTGCAATGTGAACAGCTATGTCTGACATGTAAGTTAGAACTAAGCACATTTAGAAATTAAGAAAACACTCAAATTATATTTACCATGATGAATTAGCTTACTGTAATCTAATAGACCATGTGAAGGAGAGTTATAGTTACTTCGAATGGAATTAATTAAGGAAGGTGAATTAATATATTCTGTAGAAAAAGAGTGAACACACTAGAACATAAACAACGTGTACTTCCTCACCATAAAAAAATTGTATGCATTTCGGATGCTTACAAAATTAGACATGCTGCAACTGTTCTAATCCTTAAGGTGGTATTGGCCTGGCCACCGCCTTCCTTCAAGAAGACCACCAATTCATGAAATTATTGTAGAGAATTAAGAACTGGTTCCACTTTTTTTCTGGACAGAACAAAAAAATACGGAAATATTAATATGAGAAACAAGGAGGAGGAACTATCAGAAATCTATGGGTAAAGACAATGCTGTATTGTTACCAAGAGCTACCACTGAAAAACAGGATCTGTACATACTCGTATGTACCTCCTAAGTTGTCAAACCTGAGCGATCATGCTCATGCAACATGCATCCATAGCCTGTATACATGCACGTGTTGGATGGTGTTGTGCAAGTTGATGTATGCCGATCTGAACATTGCACCTTGTACATGGTAGGGCTGCTGCGAATCCGTCGGCCGCTACGGCCCAGCAATACATATGGAAATTGCGAACCCGCTAGATGCCGCTCAGATTGAATCGGGGAGCAGGGGTGTGGAATCTACTTTTTAGAAGCAACAATTGCAGGGATATGGGTAGGTGAGCCAAACGTGGCTACAAAATCAACCTCAAACCATAAGTGATTGGATATGGAAGAAAAGATGATGAAGGAAGCTGCGTCGACGTGAGAAAAAAAGGATACGTATGTGAAAAAAGGAGGAGGATGCGTACGTGATGGCATCATCTGAGGGCATGCATGATGGAAATATCCATGTGAAACAGATCATTGTGATCCAACGTTCCATATTCGCCCTAGTATTAATGCGGCAGTCATAGTCATCTTTTACCGTACGTGACTATTCTGAGTTTTTTTTTTGCGGGTGTCTCTTTCTTTTACAAAAAAAGTAACGTCCACACGTGTGGCATTTTGCACATCGCCCACACATCTCCATTATCACTCATTTTGCCACGTATGAATAGATGACATCAGCAGAAATCTTTTTGGTTTTCGGCTTAAAGATGTTTTATCTCTTAATTAAAAAATTGAATTAAAAATCCGTTTTCACCATTAAATCCGTCGCGATGAGATCTTCAAAACTAGACCCCATGTTGATATGTTTCGACGAAATTTTTTTGCCCAAAAGTTGCCATGATGTTTACACAATAGTTGCCATAGTGCTTAAACTAAAGTTGCCATGTAGCAATTTTAGTTTGTAGAGCATGACCATTTTAGTTCTTTGATGATGGCAATTCCAGTACTTTGATCATGAAAATTATTTTTTGTATGAACCATGACAATTCTAAGTGCATGTATCATGACAACTTTAGTTTATGGTTCATGGAAGGTCTCGTTTCTTAATTCTCCATTTTATAATATGTCAAAAATTATTTTTAAATGTAGACAAAAATAGCTAAAATATATCATGGCAACTTCAGTGTAAACATCATGGTAATTCATGTGCAATAGACATGTCAACTTTTAACCCTAAAAAAATTCGTCGAAATATATTGATATGAGATCTAGTTTCGAAGATCTCATCGTGAGAGATTTAATGATGAAAACAGATCTTCAATCGAATTTTTCATTTAAGAGATATAAAGACGGAAAATCCAAAAAGATTCCTACATGCATGCATGAGGTGACATGGTGTGGTCTGTATGTTATAGGGCGTGTGGGCGGGTTTGGCTCACACCACACGTGTGGGCGTTAGCGTTATCCTTCTTTTAGTGTACGTGATTCGGAGATTTCTTTTTTCATTAATATTAGGGACGTGAGATCTGTTTCTTCCATCGAACATGATTCTGAGATCTGTTTTTTCATTTATGAGGCACGTGAGATCTTCTTTTTATGGCGATGAGATCTCTTCTTTTATCATACGTGATTGTTCCAAGTTTATTTTTCTAGAGCTGTGATCTTGATTCTGAGATTTGTTTATTCTTTTTTTTTATCATACGTGATTCAGAGATTTCTTTTTTAATTTATTAGGTACGTGATATCGTATGATGCATCCAATTAGTTAATATATAAGATATATAAGATTACTTTCTCCATCGCAAAATAAGTATCTTTAGTACAAGCATTAGACGAGACGCACACTGCTATAAATTGCTACGATCAAGCAACTCACACCAATTAAGATCCAAGAGAACGTTCCGATCGAACACCAAGGGACGAATTCACGCACGAAACCCAGAATACCGGCCAGCACTGTGCAGCAGCTCATGGAGATCACCAAGGTCGACCTTCGAGGGCTGGAGCCTGGCCGGCCAGGGTGGGACGAAGCCCGGGACGCGGTGACCGCGTCCATGGTGGCGCACGGCTGCGTTGTGGTGCATGTCCAGCACGTCGGGCTGGACGAGGACATCCGGCAGGCGCTGTTCGGCCGCGCCATGCCGGAGCTGTTCGCGCTCCCTGCGGAGGCCAAGCAACGCAACACCAACAATGACATGCAGTACGGAGGGTACATCGGGCAGATACCCGGCATGGCGTACGAGAGCTTGCGCATCAAGGATGTCACCGACGCCTGCCACATCAGCGACTTCGCCGGTCTGCTCTGGCCGCAGGGCAACCCCGCCTTCTGGTGAGAGAGCACATGGTTCTTCATCATCCGCTCTATACATATACAATATATTTTTGACATGCATGGATCCCAACATTGTTGTTGTTTCACTCCAGTGACACGGTTGGGGAGTTCGCCAAGAATGCTGTCAGCCTGGAGAAGACGGTGACGAGGATGGTCTTGGAAGGCCTCGGTGTCCGAGACGAACACACCCTCGACTCGCACCGCGACCAGCTCTGCTACAGCTTCAGGATGTCCTACTACGGCATCTGCCCGGAGGAGAACACGTCCAAGCTGAGCCTGCCGGAGCACCGTGACTACGGCATGACCACCATCATCGTGCAGCACGAGGTTGAGGGTCTGGAGGTGCAGCTCAAGGACGGAAGCTGGTTCGCCGTGCCTCCTGAGCCGGACACGGTCGTCATCCTCGCCGGCGAGCTACTCAACGTAAAGCCAAAGCCATATATATACCTCTCTTCCCCTCCCCGGCAGTGTACTGAATTGTTTAACCGTCTGGCTGCAGGTGGTGACCAACGGACGGGTGCGGGCCTGCCTCCACCGTGTCAGGACGCCGAGCAATCGGGAGCGCTTCTCCGTGGTGCTAGGTTGCATGCCCACCCAAGGCTCCACGGTGCGGGCGATGGAGCAGCTCGTCGACGAGGGCCACCCTCTGGTCTACCGTCCGTGCGATCCCTACGAGTACAGCGCCTTCCAGTACTCGGACGAAGGCCGCAAATCAGGCGACGCGCTCAAGGCTTTCTGCGGAGTAGCTAAAGATCTAGATGGACCAGCTGTGTGATGAATTCACCGATGAAGATATGACCGCGGAAGGAACTCTGCATGGAACATTTTTCCTTTATTTTCGCCTGTGCTTACATAGTTGAGCACGTACGCTCTCCTATGGGTTTATCTGTCGAATAATGTTTTCTTATCTTTTCAGTTTTGTTCAGACTTTTATCTTAGTTAAATATCTTCTTAATAATATTCAGGACTTGACTACAAATCTGACGTTAGACTTTTGACCATGGCAAATCGAACATTTTTATGTTATTTTATATTTACCGATGACGTCAAGTTTATACGAACAGTTCTTTTTCACTAGGCTTATCGCAACCACGAGGGCAACTTGGTCAATTTATTATCCCCAGGTTGCAACATGTAGCGGATCTAGAGAGGAGCCATGGAATAATTTGTACTATGTACTTAACACTATCATCTAGTAATACATAATGTTTTCGTAATCATGATTAGACATGAAAATCACCTCATGCAAGGTTCCAGCAACATAGTTTGGAATAATGGTCGAAATCAGAACATTCAAAGGATAAAATGGCAGGTTTTTAGAGAGTGATCGATGCTTGGGTTCAAAATGAGGACGAGGATGAGCTCTTGCAAAGCTCTAGTCCTCGAAGTCCACATGGGCACACAGTAAGGGCCTAGGTCAGGCTTTGTTACGACTTCCTATTGTCTAGCTTCATGTTGCATATTTCATTTAGCTCAATTTCCTAACATCTTAATTTAGCTCAAAAGTATGTGGATTCTTCAAAAGCAACATCTCCACTCTGTTTTTTCGCACGTTACAGCAAATGGTTATTACAACGGAATAAATTTACTCGGTATATCATGACGCTATGTCAATTCTCATGTGTGCTATGTTTATTACTGACTATACTGAAACCAAAGCCAACAACAACAACAGTCACACCCAAAACACCTCCTGCCCACGATCGTCTCCAACTATGGTTTCCCGCTTCCAACCGGTGCCGCCTCCAATCTGCCTCGTTGTCTGTGGCCTTAGGGCCATGGAGGCGTGGTGGATCATGGCCCTCGCCTGCGGGAGGGCTCCTGCTCCCTTTCTAGGTCTTTTTTTAGTTTTGACTAAGGTTTGTGTCCCAGCGACGACTCTCTGAAGATGGAATAAGTTTTTTCCCGCCTAGCCCCTGTCCCAGTGATGCGTCTAGCGTCATCGGAGGGCGTGTGGAGGTGTTTCTCCAGTGGATATTGCGGGATTTGGTCGATGTTTGTCTTTCATGGATCTGCTTCGGATCAGTCTTCTTTCATCTGCGTACTTGTTCTACAAGTTCGATCCTTCTTCTATACAATTCTCATCATTTGCGACGGTTGTCGTTCTGGTGCGCTGGTCCTTTGGTGCCTCAGCACGACGACTTCCCGACTGCCTAATACAATAAGGTTTGACCATCTTCGATAAGGGAGGAGCGATGGTGGCACTCCTTCAGCTGTAGTCGTCACTAACTGGTGTATGAACATGGATGTAATTCATTTTATTTCGGCCTGTAGGTGCCTGCTAGCAGAGAAGATCCGCGAGAAGATGTCGGACGAAGTGTGCACACTCCTCCATGATCTCGGTGAAGATGGCTTCCACCTGATCAGCTTCTTCCTCCCTTATCCCCTGATCCCATCCCACAAGTGACGTGACAGAGCGCGTGCTAAGCTAGGAGAAATATTCCGTGGCATAGTGAGATCACGTAAGAGCTCAGGCCGTGTCGGCGCCGACGTGCTACATATATAACTTCATAAGCGTTGCATGACTGAGGAAGAGATCACTGGGTTACTAATCGCCCTCTTGTTCCGTGGGCATCACGCCAGCTCAAGCACCACAACCTAGACGAGAGCCTGCTTACTCAGCCATGAACAGTACATGACAACCGCAATCAAAAAGCAGAAGAAACTCATTGGGAAACACGGAGAGCCCGTAGATTACATCACCTTGTCGAAGATGGGCACCTTGCATTGTTCCATCAAGGAGGCACTAAGGATGCACTCTGCATCACCTCTGCTAATCCGCCAGGCGAAGAAGAGCTTCACTCTGCGAACCAGAGAAGGCGAAAAATATGAGATCTCCGAAGGGCATACCTTGGCAAGCTTCACGGTGGTTGGCAACAATCTGTCGTACATCTATAGAGATCCGCATGTGTATGATCCATACACTACTAAGAAAAGGGCTATAGATGGAATTGACAGTAATGGCGCACCAGACATGTGGTGCGCCATTACTATATACTAATGGCGCACCATGTGTTGGTGCGTCATTAGTGTCCAAATACTAATGGCACACCACATCTACGGTGCGTCATTAGTAAAAAACTTTTTTTAAATTTTTTTCAAAACTATTAATGGCGCACCGTGGGAGTGGTGCGCCATTACTAGTTGAACTAGTAATGGCGCACGACTCCCACGGTGCGCCCTAATGGCGCACCACCCACGGTGCGCCATTACTAGTGCGCCATTAGTAACTTGGCCACCACTTCCACCGAATGCACCCCCCCTCCCTTGGACCGCCTTTTCAGTTTTTAAAAAAATAAACAAAAATGACGGAAATGTCAAAAAAATAAAAGAAAATAAGTTTCCCATGTGATATGTGGTCTAGTTGTTGTGAAAATTTACAAATATGAATTTCGACTTTATTTGCGAAATCTCTCGAGAATTTGTAAAATGGGCATAACTTTTGCGTACGAACTCGGATGAAAAAGTTTTTTTATATGAAAAATCATCTACTCGAAAAGTTACATCCGAATTCAAGCAGAAGCTTCTGTCGTACCCTTTACATGAGGATTCTTCCACGGAAGAACAACTCATATTCGCCTTGTCACAGGGCGCCGAGCACAACCTGATGACCTATGAGGCGTACGATATCAACGGCTACACATTCTACACCGAGGACAAGGACATGAAGAGCGATGGTTATCAGAACTCCAGGGTAACGATGGAATCCTACACCGGTAACGACAAGGACAGATACTACGGAAGGATCGAGGAGATCTGGGAGCTGAGCTACGCTGGAGAGAAGGTCCCGATGTTCCGTGTCAGATGGGCCAAGAGCGTCCTAAAAGAAGACCGGTATTTCACCACCATAGTTATACCCGAAGCCAAATCCAAGACCGCGGGCGCAAACGTCATCGCGAAAAAATGAGCCATGGGTACTGGCTTCCCAAGTGGACCAATGCTTCTTCATTACCGACCCGTCAAAGCCCAATCATGTTGTCGTGAGGAGAGGCAAAATGAAGATCATCGGAATGGATGGAGTAGCCAATGAGCAAGACTTCGACAAGTACGGCGACCCGAAGATCGAACATGACGACGATGATGAAGTAGCAACATACACCACAAGAAGAAGCAGGACCACCCTACCTAAAGGACGTCCGTTCCACAGAAGAACTCCATTTGCGAAAAAGAAGGGCAAGAAGATTATGAACAGATAGCTAGCTAAGATCGACTATATTTAAATCGTAGTCTTCATTTCTCGGTTGTATTTCATGGGCACTTTTTGATATCATGAATATTTTTAAATTTCACTCCCGCACCCTCCCCCGCTCCACCACCGCCGACGAGCAGCCCCCGCACCCTCCCCCGCTCCACCACCACCGACGAGCACCCCCCGCACCCTCCCCCGCTCCCCGGTGAGCTCCGCCTCCTCTCCCCTCTTCATTTTTTAAAAAATAATATAAAAAAGTGTAGACTACAATTGTTGTTAAACAACAATTATTACTGTTTTTAAAAAAATATTACTGTTTCATATTCATATTCATTTTCTAAAAAATTATACATGCAACAAAAAAAATTACTTATGGCGCACCTCTGGCTGGTGCGCCATTGCTATATATAAAAAAAAGATTACTAATGGCGCACCTCTGCCTGGTGCGCCATTGCTATGTAAAAAAAGATTACTAATGGCGCACCTCTGCCTGGTGCGCCATTGCTATGTAAAAAAAGATTACTAATGGCGCACCCCGGGGTGCGCCATTAGTAAGATTCCCCCTAGCTAATTCCCTCCCTCTCGCCAGATCCCCTTCTCCCTCTCCCTCGCCCCCCTAGCTAATTCCCCCCGCTGCCCCGACCCACGCCGCCGCCGCCCCCTCGCCTCCGTCTCCGTCGCCGCCCCACGCCGCTGCCGCCCCCGCGCCTCCGTCTCCGTCGCCACCCCCACGCCGCGCCGCCCCCGCGCCTCCGTCTCCGTCGCCGCCCCCACGCCGCCGCCGCCCCCGCGCCTCCGTCTCCGTCGCCGCCCCCGCGCCTCCTCGGACGCCCTCGGACGCCCGCCGATTTCCTCCGCCTCGGCCACCATCGCCACCGCTCGACGCCGAATTCGCGCCGCCTCGACTAGCTCCGGCTACCCCGAGTCGCCCTCGACCTCCCCAGTGAGCACCCGAGCCGCTTCCCCCTCTTCCCCCTCTTGATTTCCTTCTGATGTGTTCTAGGGTTAGGGGTTGGAGAATTTTGGACAAGAAAAGGGGTTGGAGAATTAAGTAGCTAGGGTTGGGGAATTAAGTAGCTAAGGAGATTATGTTTAGAGCATCAATGATGGGTGTTGATATACCTCTGGATAATTTTGATTTTATTCATGTTCTCAAGGAATTGGAATTATCCAGGGAACAAATTAGTAAGAAAACTGAACACTGTTTAGATATTCATGACTCGAATGGAAATGTCGCCTCCCTGTGTCTAAGTTGGCATGATACTGTAGTGGAAGAGGAGGAGAAATTTACTGTTGTTTCTAGAAGAGAGAAAAAGTCTCCTGCTAAGAGAAATGTCACTATTTCTTCTCTTACCTCCTCTTCTATACCTTGTACTAGAGGTCAGCAAAAGAATATCAGTTCTACTTTGCCCCCTAGTAGATCTGGATACTATTTCTGTTAGGAGATGGTGTTATATTAAGATGCATATATTGTTATGTTACGCAAATTGTATCATCTTGCCACTTAAGTCAGCCTTCCCTTTAAGCAGAAAATTCAGTTAGGAGTACTATTAGGAGCTACTGTCAAAAACTTGAGCTACTGTCAAAAAAATCAGTTAGGTACAGTTAGCATCATGTAAGAAAATGGCCATAATGTGCCCTGATAATGATGTATTTTGTCATAAAAATATATAGTGGACTGCCATGATAATGACATGCTGCTAGTAGTTACTTCCACCATGAGTTTCATTAACAGCAAGTCAGTTTTGTTTATAGTTGAAAGTAAGTGTGTGGTTTGAAAATCAAACAGAAATGTTTTCTTAACTCAGAAGCCTGTTACTGCACCTGTACTGCACATTACAAAGTCTCCTAGTACTTAACCCACCCAAGCTATGAGGCAAAAATTTCAGTTAACTGTTATGGACAATTGTCAATTTTCTGTAATGATGATGGAACATTATAAAGCATTGTACTCCAGTGTATATGAAGGATACAAAAAATTTAGCAACTTCTCTGATTTTATAAAGTTGTTCTTATATGGGTGAAACTTCACTTGTTTTTAGGCTAGTGCAGGGTGTTGCTTTATTCTGTCATCATTTGTAACTATGTCACAAATAAATTGTTCCTTCTTCTGTATTTGAAGTAATGACTGTTCATAAGCTGAGGCATGGATTAAGCTGTTTCTTTGCTGTACCATTATATCTGGATGATTTTTTGTTTGGTGACCTATTATATCTGGAATGGAAGCTCACATAAGTTGAGCTGATTTTTTTCCATATGAAAGCAGAGGACCATATGGTCTGTGGCTGGGTTTTGTCTCCGACCATTGTGTCGTGATGAATTTGCAGGTACCCCGAGAGGCCCTTGAGTTTGCCGGAATGTCGATTAACTTCCGTTCCGGCAAATTCGGGTACTCCATATGTCCTATTTTCAGCAAAGGTCATGCTGAAATTTTCCGTGAATTTTAGCATGACTTTGCTAAAAATAGGACATATGGGGTACTTGCGACTAATGCATGGGCCGGGTATCTTAGTACTTAGTTAAGTAGGATCAACTGCCCCGCCATTCTTGCTGCATTAAACCATAGGTGGCAATAGAGCCAAGTGATTAGGCCCAACTTAGAATTCTCCTTAGCATCGATAAACCCTAGATGATAAACCCAACATAGGTGGCAATAGAGCCAAGTGATTAGTGCCAAGTGATTAGGCCCAACCTAGGGTGCCTCGGCATCGATAAACCCTAAATGATGAAAACTTAACTTGGCTTCTATAGGGTGCCTCGGTGTCGATGAGAACCTAAATGATGTACTCTTAGGCTTTTAGGGTGCCTCGGCATCGACAAAACCTAAATGATGAAAGCTTAGGCTTTTAGGGTGCCTGACGTCGACAAATCCTAAATGATAAAACCTTGGCTTTTAGGGTGCCTCGGTGTCGATAAGAACCTAAATGATGAAAGCTTAGGCTTTTAGGGTGCCTCAGCGTCGACAAACCCTAAATGATAAAAGCTTAGCTTTTAGGATGCCTCGGTGTCGACAAACCCTAAATGATGTAGTTTTGAATTATGAACGTAGGATATGTCGTCATCATCATCGGACGACGAAAGTCTCCCGGCGGAGTGCGACTGGTGCCACGACGATCGAGGTCTGTGCGACATGCCTCACCTGGACGATGATCGGCGCTTCAGCATTAAGCTCGAGGAGACCTTCGAAGTTGAAACGGTACACAACGACGACAAGTGTTATTTTCATAATTAAGCATGACTTCAACTATTTCAACGTGTAATTTTCATCTTTTACAATTCGAGTATAGCTTATCCCATGCCATGCAAGACGCTATGTCTTGGAGAGGATGGATTTTGAAGACCATGAAATTTCTGAAACAAAGAAAATTCACCTAAGGACTCATCACGATGTGGACTTTGAAGTAAATCTATATAATTCTGAGAGCGTAACCCATTTTGGTTGCAAAAATTGGGAAGCATTTTGCAAGATGTATGGTTTTGATGAGGGTATGCTTATCACCATGGATCTTGGTAATCCTGACATCAACCAAGACAATATGGACATTTGGGTCCTTGTTGATACGCCTCCAGTTCTACCGCTATGTGAGTTTCTCAAACATAGTTATTAGCTAATTTATATTGTTTATTTCAAAATAGTTGACAGCTTATTTCCATTGACAGCTTATTTTTATTGTTCAAAGAATGTGCGGGAGATGGTAGACAAAACCCACTACACCGATGGCTCTGAATTAACAACTTACAAGGAGAAAAATCATCTGGTCGGATTTTGTACTGACATTGAGAATTACATATCCACAATCAAACTCCTCAACATTATGGTAAATACGTGCCACTAGTGCATGTGTTCAACTACGGTAACTACCATGGAGATACCCTGGTAAGATTTTTACTATTACGACATCCGTGCATCTTTTGCATACTTCTAAAACTAGTACATCATTGCTAACTATGAAGTTATTACTATGTTTTTCAACAGATAATCCCAGAGAATTGTGTGCCTCATATGATGTATCAGAAAGGTAGTCTTAATGTTTTGAACATACAGCCAGGTCGTCCTACGAATCTCAACTGTCCATACGAGATTTCTAAAAGAAGTGGAGACATGAAAATCAAAGGATGGAAAAAATGTATGGACAGTCGTAAGGAGCTTCTTGGAAGCAAAAGGAAGCGAAGCGCAAGAATTGGAGACAGGATGTTCTCCATTCTCCATAATGGAGAGTCAGGGTCTATATTGTTTTATGCTATTTTAGCTTAAATAGGGTATTTAGGTCCTGCCTAATACTGATGATCATGTGCTAAGAACAATTAAGTAGGGTTGGTTCGATGACTATCAAGATGATGATCGTATGACTTGTTATGAATAACGAGTAGAAGTTGTATGATGATGATTAGTAGGACTTGTTAGGATTAGTATTACTTCCGACAAACTCGATACTCGCGGTCTCGAGACTTGTAATGTTTTATCTTTGTTCGGTCTTTTGAATTCGGAGACTAATATGATGAATTGTATTCGGAGACTAATCTTCTATTGTATTCGATGAATCTGCTGTTGCTGTGTGCTACTGTCTATATTCTGTCAAATAATATATTTTGTAACCTGTGCAAAAATCAGAAAAGTAAAAAAACAAATATTCATACTAATGGCGCATCACCACAAGGTGCGCCATTAGTATGCCAAAGGATACTAATGGCGCATCAAGACAGAGTGCGCCATTAGTATGCCAAGTATACTAATGGCGCATCTATCCGCAGTGCGCCATTAGTGTGCCAAAGCACATGGTTAAATATGGCCCCTGGGAGGCATACTAATGGCGCATGGTGTTATATACAAATGACGCATTGGGTGGTGCGCCATTAGTAAAAAAATACTAGTGGCGTGATACTAATGGCGCAATAGTGATGCGCCATTAGTAGGCAAAACTGGTGCACCATTAGTATGCCTTTTCCTAATAGTGATATCGGTTTAGCCCCGGGAGAGAGGAGGACAGAGTTGGCGGCAAGTTATCGCACACGTCGTTTAGTAGTGGGAGACATGCCTGCTTGGGAGCGGATTTTGCTTACATGCAAATCAAGGTGATATGGAGCTATTTGCTTAGGATCTTTGAGCTCACATTGGTTTCTCCATTCCCAGAGGATGAATGGGAGAAATTTGTTCCTGGTCCTAGAGGGAAAGTGATGGTTAGTAACTAAAAAAGGCTTTCGTCCCGCTTTATATATAAAGCATCGACCCTCGTACAACTGAACCATACAACACATCACCCAAACACACACACACACACACACACACACACAAAGCAAGATACAAAGGTGCTGGAGATCAGCTAAGCCAACTCGAAGCGGACAACGGATGTACAACAAGCATCACTACGAAGGTGAGGGAGCCCTCCACCGAGAACAAGCCACCGTGAAGAACATAGCTGACTGTCAACGAACCGCAAGCTCCAAGGTAGTGCCTTCAGAAAGGGCACGACACCAGAGCCCCGACACCACCCGATCCGGAGGTCAAGAATTTCATCCGGAGAACCACGGAGAATCAGGAGAGACCGCGACGGAGCTTACAGGAAGGGGACGACGCCCGCGGACGCCGCCACTGTCGGTCTGACCGTGGTCAAACAAGGATTTCACCCCGATATACCTCTCCATCTCCGATCACCACGGGTCGCCGAGCCCGAGCCACCCCACCGCCCACGCGACCAAGGTTGCCAGTCCGCACCCGAGCTGCGAGCTCCGCTCATGAACACCGCGACTCCCACCACAGAGCCGCCGCCCTGCCACCTGACACCCCCAACGACCGCCCAAAGGAACGAATCACCACCACCAGTAGACCCCCGCCATCGTTGGAGCCGCCAACACATCGACAAATGAAGCCGGAGGCAACTAGGCCAGGGAAAAGAGGAGGGGCGGAGCGGTGCGAGACCTCGACCGGCACACCCCCGGTCCCCGGGTCGGTGACGGGTGGGTAGACCACCCATCCCTCTAGCCAGCCTCCTCACGTTGCCCCTGCAACGCCCCACCCCTGCCTCTAGGTAAGATCAGCGAGGAGCCCGCCGGACAACCGGCCGACGATGAGGACGCCGCGAACGATCAGATCCGTCCCTGAGACGACCACAGGAGGCGCCATGTCGGGCCTTGCACACCGGCCACCGACAGCCATGCGAGCCACAACAGATGCACCGCGCCCCGCCAGTGAGAGGCCCGTGCCGTCCAAGGCCGGCGACCGCGGATCTGGCCACGCCAGACCCAGTCGCCGCCCCAGCCTAGGACGTGCGGACGCCTGCGAAGCCTACCACGCCGCCGCCACGTGCTTGTGAACCCACGGGCAGAGCTCGCTGCCGCGCCCCTCGCCAGCACGACGCAATGCCCGCCGCCGCCGCAGGGCGAAAGGATGAAGAGCCCCGCCGGCGACGCCCGCGGGCTTTGCCTGGCGGCGGCGAGGAGGGGAGGCAGTTACCCCCGGGGGGGGGGGGGGGGGGGGGGGGGTTCCCCCCCCCCCCCCCCCGGTCGCTCGCGGGAGTGACATGGGAGGGGGAGGGAGGGTAGATCAAGTGATGGTTAGTTACGAGAGACGACCGCTGGTTAGCCCCTAGTTTAAATTTAGTAAATTGCCTTTATCGTGTGGGTGCAACAGGTTTAATTTATGTTCCAAAGTGAGTATGAACTCTGTGTGTATGTGTGTATGGGGGAATCAAATAATTGCGAGGTCAAAAATAAAGAACTACTATTTGTAGATTGTACCTGTTATGTATGACCAGGGCAAACATATTTGCCTGCTTTCATTTATGCAACAAGTTACATTCACAGTGTAGGCAAGAAAATATCACTGACCTCTCGCTCTCAGGTTTCAATCATAGACTGTCTATGAACAGGACGAAACCTATAAACGCAGACAACAGTGATGCTTGGGTAGATGACCAAGAAAAGGATTCACTGCACAAATGCCATCTCCAGTTCATTAAGTTAGACCTCTGACTAGCTTTTTCAAACATGTAAAATTGTCGAGAAGCAACTGTTTTGTTCAACGACACACTCAAACAAACAGGCCTCCAAATATTTCATCGTAATGTAAATATTTCATCATAAATATGTATGTTGGAATTTCCTTTTCAAGGCCACACAACGAGCACTGTGATAGTGTAGATGTTAATCCTACTAATTGTGTTGCACTCAAAGAGTAGCACGAGATTGTTGTGCACTTGTGCTTGACACTGTTCCATTCTGATAGATGAGGCCTCATAGCATTACATGCAGATGTAGACCAAATGCTCAATAAAGAGTGCACAGAAGGAAAACAAGTTTTGCTGAAGATTAACACTAATTTTGATGCAGTGAGAATCTCAAACTTGCAAAAAAAAAAGCGCTCATCCGATCGATGGCTAAAATCAGCTGCAACCTGATAAATAAAACTTCAAGACTAAACTAATCATTTACAGGTTCAGTTTTGGTTGGGCTGATCTACTAAAACTAGCGCATCATTCATAAAACTTGAGAATCAACCTAACCATTCTAGCTAGATACATCTCATATGAGCTGACTATCCGTTAATAATGTTAGCACGTGATTTAACAGAAACCGACACATATATAGGTTAGAGAAAACAATCCAGTACCGATGTAGAAACTCAACCTATATATGATGATGATGATGATGATGAGCAACTCATGCATTGGGAACTTTTTTTGTACTCTCCAACAGATCCACTATGAGAGATGGGTCAGTCACTTTGAGATTCTTATAGCCTTGGGTTTCCACCACAGCATCCATGGCATTTGAACAAGCGATGTACTCAAGGCAAGCATCTTTAAGCTTGTCGCAGCTATGCTGGTCAGCCAAAGCCCATGTGGTTACCATGGTGTCGACGTTCAGATTCTGGCAAAGGATACTTTTGAAAACCAGCTTGAGCCTCTCCATGGCATATCTGTCTGCAGCCACCAGTAAATGCCGGATCATCTCAGTATTCTTATCACCTTCAGGCAAAGTATCGGTATATATGAAATGGAGAAGGGCACTGAAAACATCAGGTTGCATGTCTTTGATGGTAACGCGTCGCAGCGTCCTCGCCTCCTTCATCGACCCAAAGAGCTCCGCTTTGAAGACAGGTGACCTGGCGGCGAGTATGGACCTGTGAGCTCCTATGGCCTTTCTTCGAACACAGAAAGTGACATCGTATCCCTCGTCGTCTTCCAAAAGCTTGCCGAGATGCTCGGTGATATCGGAGGGTGGCACTGGCACCTCGATTTTGGGGAACAGTTTGGATTCAGTCACGCGCAGCTCTTTGATGACAGTGACAATGCACTCGATCGTGAGGCGGTCGTTCAAAAGGAAAGCGGACTCAACATCTTTTTCTTTTTGAATTCATTGGTCCGGGGAAAAAACCTAGTGTCGTCAGCTGGGTTGAACGTCCTCAGCTCTGTCTTGTGCACCGAAGACGGCTGCCCGGTGCGCTGATCGAGTAACCTCAGGTCGCAGGACACCCGCACCTTGACGCCCGTGCTCATGAGCTCGAGATAAACCGTGTGAAATCCTTGTCGAGCACCTCTTTGCTGAACCCATCTGGGTAGAAGCGGATGGACCAGTCGTAGCCGCCGGCGGAGAAAGTACCGGACCTGATGAACTTCTCGTTGCCCATGCCCCTGTATTTGTTGTAACCGTAGATGTCGAACACGTGGGTGACTTGCGGCGTCTCCGGAGTGCACATCGACATCGACTTAGATTGCTCCATGGCGCGACTACGAGGAATCAACGGCGACGGCGACGGCGTGCCCTAGATTGGCACTAACCGATCTGATGGTTTGGAAGAAAAGGACGTTACTTCTCAGGGGGGACGAAGAGGGGAGAGCAAAGGACGTGGTGAAGAGGGGAGATGGCGGCGGCGGTGGTGAAGAGGAGATGAAGCCGATTCAGCTTCCTTTTTCTTTGGAGTGGAGGATGGGCCTGGATTCGCTTGTCTGCTGGGTATCAAATCCTCGCGCGTCCTGGGCCTTTTTTTCTTTCTTTCCATTTTTTCTCCCTATTGTTCTTTCCTTTTTATTATGTTTTTCGTTTATTTATACATTTTGCAATTACTCTTGGCCTCCGTCTTTGGCACACGAGGCGGGACAGCCGCCGGCAAATCCATATGGGTGTCAGTTTGATCACATCTGCCTGCTAGCTACTGCGATTCCCGGTTTGTTTGGGTCTGTTTTGTTAGAGTATTATGGGCATATCTTTGTATTCGGTAACATATGATTCGTAGTCATCTTCCGCCTTATTCTAGAAGAGGTTTCTTGCCCTCCAAGCCTTGTAGTACTCTATATGAATCGTTTGAGAGGCTCAATACAACACGCACCGAATTACGTCAATTCCCTCCCCTCTATTTCTCTCACATGTTTTAGCAAAAAGACGCGAGATCGATCGACTTGGTTGTTGTGATTTCGATCAGGAGAATCAATAGTCCCGAATGAGCTCCTTAAAATCCGGACAGTTTCCAAACTGCTGGGATGTATGTGTGTTTCGGCTTCACTGAAATGGAGCGCCGCTAATTATACCAATTATAAATTCGTGCCCATTCCAAATCAAAGAAACTCTTATTAAACACTTAGGACATGTAAAATGGTGCTTTTTTTGCGAGAAAATTTCTGATCTATTCATATTCGAGTGAATTCTGGTTTTTACCCTCTATTTTGATGTTTTTGACACTAATTACCCTATTTAGCAGGATTTCATCCATTTTACCCCATTTAGCAAAAGTTTTGCCACAATTTACTCATTTTAAAATTTTGCGAGCATTCTGATGAGCAGGTCCCAATTGTTAGGTCCACCTAGTATGCCCCATCAACAGTTTTTACCTACCTATTTTTCTCCACGTTGAACCAGTCCTCGCAGCTTCGCTCGACTGGGCTGGCCTGATATGATCGCCAGAGCAGGTCACTCGCGTCCAACGCATAAGGCGTAAGTTGGGCCGCACCACTCTGGCCTCCAATATTCATAGCACACATTGTTCGCCTTCCTTCGAATCACACACACGCTGCAAACAAAGAAAAAAAAGGATTTCAACAATATTCAAAATGGTGAAAAAACTTTAAATCAATGTACGTCAGTTATAGATGGGTGATATGTATACACATGATCTTCTAATAAGCATTTTAATTCTGTCTGAATCAAACGCCTCACCGGCCAATGCATGAGTCAGGAAAACTTCATAATACACATATGATGGAGATGGTCAAAATCATGTGGAATGGGGTACGACGTGAGGGCTTGCTTGTTCACCAACCTCGCTGATTTGTTGGACGAGCGGCTCCCATAGATCTGCAACCGAGCACAACCTGATGGGGGCATGTACATGGACGCGCCCACGCCGACGTCGGCGAGCTTGATGGAGCCGGATTACATGGGGTCATTTCTTGCCTTGATGTCGCGCCCAGACATCGGCGAGATTGACGGAGCCGGATTCCACGGGGTCATTTCTTGCCTTGATGTCACGACCATATATAACGCCGCTCGAGGAGGTATGAAATCACGCCGCCGCCGTTGCCTGACAATCCCTAACCATAAGTTCGAGCGAGCCTGACGGGTACGTGTGGGCAGAAGCCTGGACGGGCGATGCAATCTATTAGGTGTGAGTAAGGAGCGTGGTCGACTCAGGCATTATGCGTTGGACGAGACGCAAGTGACCTCCATCGGGCCGGTCCGGTCGGGAGAAGCCGTGAGGACTGGTTCACGAGAGAGAAAAATAAGCAGGAAAAACCATCGATGTGGCATGCCAGCTAGACTTCACAATTGGGACCTGTCTGCCAGAACACTCATGAAATTTTAAACAGGGTAAATCGTGGCAGATCTTTTGTTAAATGGGGTAAAATGGATGAAATTTCGCTAAATGGGGTAAGTAGTGTCAAAAATGTCAAAATAGGGGGTAAAAACCGGAATTCACTCTTCATATTCAAACATGGCACAGTAGTAGAAAAAGGGCCTATTGTCCCGGTTAGTAAGGGCCTTTTGTCCCGGTTCCTGAACCGGGACTAAAGGGTCGGTACTAATGCCCTGTCCCTTTAGTCCCGGTTCAATCCAGAACCGGGACAGATGGGCCTCCACGTGGCCTGTGCGCGGAGCCCAAGCAGGAGGGCCTTTGGTCCCGGTTGGTGGCACCAACCGGGACCAATAGGTATCCACGCGTCAGCATTTCTGTGGCTGGGGTTTTTGTTTTTTTTGAAGGGGGGGGGGGTGGGGGGTTTTGGGGGGTTAATTTAGGTGTTTCATATATTGTGTTAGCTAGCTATAATTAATAGAGAGAAATGTCCTCTCTTATGTCCGTGCTTGGTCGACGCTACGTACTATACATACGTATAGAGAGGACTAGACACGCTAGCTAGCTAGTAAGCAAACGAAGAAAACAGAAGATCGTCATGAACATATATGCATACAAAGAGAAGTGGTATCGACCACCTCTCCTTCTCCGAGAGATTGGTCGAACAACAAGTTCTCGTATATCTATCCGACAGTACCGGCTACATATATACAATAATTATATCTTACAAATATAATCTTCTAACATACGGACGCATGGTCCACATAGTATTCTCTGTCTTCAGCGATCACGTGGTCAAGAAAGAATGCCGTCAATTCCTCTTTAATTGCTCGCATGCGAGCTGGTGCTAGGAGTTCATCCCGCTTCCGAAACATCTAATTTGAAGAAGGGGGTGAATACATATATATATGAATGAATGAAACTCAACATAAATGATGGTAATAAAATAAAATTGTGAATGTTGTTATTTACGCACTTCATATTGTTCGCCAGAGTAGCCCCGCTCACAGGTCGTGTGGCGGATGGACTCGCAAACGTAGTATCCACAGAAATCATTATCTTGTTCCTGCCACAACCACTTTACAAGAAATAGAGGTCAATCAAACTGATAAGCAAGAATGCCAAATGGTATTGATGAAACTAGCGCTTGAATCAATAGGAGATGCGCAGAACATGCTACTATAGTACTTACTTTCGGGTGTCTAAATTGCAGCTTCTTCGGAAGTCCCAGAGCTTTTTTGGTGAATTTTTTCCAAACCCTGCCAGACAAAGAAAACAATTACTTGATATATCAGGAAATGAACAAAGTTGCTGATATGGTGGATAATGATCGATTTAACTTACTTCTCGAGCATTTGAGTCATGTCCGCATAGTCCTGGGGATCTTTTCGTCTTGAGTCTAAGACGGTTACTAGTCCCTACTCAAGCTTAATCTCTAGGAGAATATAGTGGAAACTGCACACGCATGCATAACTCATCAATTACATTACTATAACCTTGACTAATATATAAGGGAAACCGAATATGCACAAGACAGTAACACTCACTTGAAGTTGTAAGGAAAGAGTATTATATCTTTGTTTTCATTTATTACCAACAATCGTAGCAAGTTGGCATCGGTATCTGTGGCATGAAATTTAACCTGAGTTGCATCTATGAGATTTGTGTTAATGATCCCAATATCACCGATTTGTCTTTTCTTCAATTCGGCGATCTTCAATCTGCATAATATAGTGAGGATAATTATAAATACATGCAATGAAAGAGCTGAGCTATATAGAGAGACTTTATGACAGAAGTAGTACTACTTACACACATTAGCAGGTAACCGTTGCTTTGTCGAGGGACAATTGATTGAAAAACTGAAAGAACTCCTCAAATGGAACTGGCCTTTGGTCCCGGTTCAAGCCACCAACCGGGACCAATGGTGGTGGGCCAAGAGCGAGGCCATTGGTCCCGATTCGTCCCACCAACTGGGACCAAAAGGTCCAGACGAACCGGGACCAATGGCCCACGTGGCCCGGCCGGCCCCCTGGGCTCACGAACTGGGTCCAATGCCCCCATGGGTCCCGGTTCTAGACTGAAGCGGGACTAATGGGCTGACCCAGCCTGGACCGTTGCCCCCTTTTCTACTAGTGGCAGTACAACGAATACTAGAAATAATAGAAATTACAACCAGATCCGTAGACCACCTAGCAAGGACTACAAGCACTGAAGCTATTTTAGGTGTGCCAAATGCTGAGTTGGAGGAGAAAAGTTTTGGTTACAATGCAAGCAAGCATAGCTAAAAAAGTAATTAATAGAGTACATGATGTTGAGTTCCTCCGACTGTTTCAAATTTGTTTTAATCGATTGTTGCACCACTCTTGAGACTATATCAATCAGCGTCACCGTCATTTACCTTGAGCTTCTTCCTCTGTTCATCATCTTCAGCCTCCTCCTCCTCCTGGCAACTCCTCTTCGGACTCGACACCTGTGGCAACTCACCCAACACCTCTTCACGCCCTTCTTTCGCCTTATCAAGAAGAGTCTTGAGCTCACCCAACACACTAGCTTATGAGTGTACCCACTATATGCAGAATAAAAGGAAGGGGAAGGATGGCTATGCGGCGGTAAAGCTTGACATGAGCAAAGCGTATGATCGGGTTGAGTGGGTGTTTTTAGAGAAAATGATGTATAAATTGGGTTTCAAGGAAAAGTGGATTGACAGAATCATGTTATGTGTGAAGTCTGTCTCCTACAAAATTAAGGTTAATGGTGAATGCACAGATACAATCATACCACAGAGAGGACTGAGACAAGGCGACCCCCTCTCCCCCTATCTCTTCCTTTTATGTGCTGAAGGGTTCTCCTCCTTGTTGAATGCAGCCGAGGTTGATGGATCAATAAGAGGCATTCAGATTTGCAATGCAGCCCCGAGGTTCAACCATTTACTTTTTGCAGATGACTCCCTAGTACTCATTAAAGCTTCGCGAGAGAGTGCTACGTCGCTGCAAAACATGCTACAGCTATATTAGGTGTGCTCGGGACAAGTTGTGAACTATGATAAGTCGTCGGTGATGTTTCGTAAGAACACAAGGCAGCTACAAAAGAATGAAGTTCTGAATGCTTTGCATATTCGGGCTGAAGCAATAACAGAAAGATACATGGGTCTTCATGCTTATGTTGCCCAAGCAAGAGAGCAAGTTTTTGAATACTTGAAAGAGAGGATTTGGCAGAAAATTCAGGGCTGGCAGGAAAGATTATTGTCAAAGATGGGGAAGGATGTAGTCATCAAAGCTTGCGCATAGGCGATCCCAACGTTTGCTATGTCTTGCTTTGACCTTACCAAGACGCTCTGTGAAGAGATTAGCATGATGATATATCGGTTCTGGTGGGCAAAGAAGGAGAAAGAGAACACTATGCATTGGTTGAGCTAGGAGTTATTGACAAAGGCTAAAAAGGATGGTGGGATGGGGTTCAGGGACATATACGGGCTTAACATCGCAATGCTCGCTAGGCAAGCATGGCGAATGCTGACGGTACCAGATTCGTTATGTGCCCGGGTTTTGAAAGCCATATACTTCCCACACACATCCATTTTGAATGCTGAACCACATGCTGGGATATCCTATACTTGGCACAGTATCTCGAAGGGAGTGGCACTCCTAAAAGAGGGGTTGGTTTATAGAGTTGGGGACGGCACATCTATCAAGATCCAGACGGACCCATGGCTTTCCCGAGATGGAATTAGGACTCCAACTACACCGAGAGGAGGATGCTTACTTACTAGAGTATGTGAACTGGTGGATCGGAACACTCAGAGCTGGGATGAAAGGCTTGTCAAGGACATCTTTAAGGAGGAAGAAGCTAGAATCATACTTGCTACTCCTGTACGAGATGGCCATGAGGATTTTTGGGCATGGTACCATGATAGCAAGGGGATTTTCTCAGTCAAGTCAGCCTATATGTTGTATGTCATGGCCAGGGACGCGGGTCTACCAAACTGCTCAAACCCCCAACCGAACAGATGGGAATGGAAGGAGATATGGAGCCTGCCATGCCAACCAAAGATACAACATTTCTTCTGGCGCCTCACCCACAACAGTCTACCCGTGAAGCTCAGCATGAAGCGGAGTGGGATTGAGTGCGATACCTTGTGTGTGTGCTGCAAGAGACTGGATGAAGATGGGGCGCATCTGTTTTTGAAATGCAGACTTGTGAAAAAAGTGTGGCGCTCTTTGCTACTTGATCCTGTGCGGGAAAGACTATGTGAATGCAAGGATGCACATGAGCTAATCCATGAAATTCTGCAGTTGCCTGAGGACACAAAGGTGCGCGTAATATGTTTGCTGTGGAGTAGTGGACATGGAGGAATAAACTTAACGCGGGGGAGAAAACTGGACCGGTGGATAGTCTAACAGCTGAGATCAATCACTAGGCTATTGATTCACTGGCCTTGTGTCACCCACCTTGTACTGAGCCCCGACAACAGATGCAAAACGAATGGAGGAAGCCCGAGGGAGACCGAATGAAAATTAACTGTGATGGGGCTTACTCTGCCGAAAAGGGAACGGGCGGCTGGGGATTTGCTATCCGGGATCAGACAGGTGGCTGAAGGTTGCGATATGGCACTCAGGGCAGCAGCGAGTTGGGGTATGATGAATGTGGAGGTCGAACTTGATTGCCAGCAGTTGGTGAAAGCGCTCCAATGCACTGGTTCAGACTGGGCAAGTGAAGGTATCCTGTTCCAAGAAATCCGTGATTTCGTGCGACTGAACTTCAGCCATGTTTCTTTTAGCTACGCCCCGTGGACATGTAATAAATTAGCTCATGAGTTAGCTGCCTACGGTGCCCGTTACCAAGTTGATCAGGAGTTCTGGCTAGAGGACATGCCAGATGATGTAAGTGTTCGTATGACCAGCATCTTGGTTGGACCTATGTGAGTTATGGAGTCGAGTGTTCCGTTTCAAAAAAAGTAATTAACAGAGTACATGATGTTGAGTTCCGACTATTTCAAATTTGTTTTAATCGATCGTTGCACCACTCCTGAGACCATATCAATCAGCGTCACCGTCATTTACCTTGACCTTCTTCCTGTGTTCGTCATCTTCAGCCTCCTCCTCCTCCTGGCAACTCCTCTTTCTTTTTAGAACGAAGGTTTAAGAAGAGCCCGGCTTTGAATTAACAAAGCCATCAACTGGCCAGGCAATACAGAGAACCAACAAGGCAAATAAAGAAGAAAAAAGATACAAGCGACTGATGGAGCAGCTTACAACGCAACACACACTAACAAGCACAAAAATAGGAAAAGGAGCACAACTTGCTAATGTCGCTGCCCACTACACTAAGGGCCAGGACAACCAAACAGAGTAGATAGCCAAGGATCAACCGACTGCTAAGGGCAGGACCAAGATTGTGTCTATAACATCGGGCGGAAAAAGGACAGCTCCTACCTCCTCAGATGCCGAAGAGGGCCCCTACCCTCTCGTCCTGGCCCGAGGACGCCGCATCGTCAGCAAGAGAGATGCTCACCCGAGAGCTAGGACAGGAGCCGGCTTCACGGCCACTCGTGAAGAACACGTCGCCTGACCTGCACGAAGCCAAAAGCACACCACGCCAGCTACAACGCCGTCGCCCGCTGAGGGAGTCCTGGATTAGGTATTGTTCGGGTAGCCGGACAATACCTTCAGCCGGACTCCAGGACTATGAAGATACAAGATTGAAGACTTCGTCCCATGTCCGGATGAGACTTTCCTTGGTGTGGAAGGCAAGCTTGGCGATGCGGATATTCAAGATCTCCTACCATTGTAACCGACTTTGTGTAACCCTAACCCTCTCCGGTGTCTATATAAACCGGAGGGTTTTAGTCCGTAGGACAACTTCATCATACAACAATCATACCATAGGCTAGCTTTTAGGGTTTAGCCTCCTTGATCTCATGGTAGATCTACTCTTGTACTACCCATATCATCAATATTAATCAAGCAGGACGTAGGGTTTTACCTCCATCAAGAGGGCCCGAACCTGGGTAAAACATCGTGTTCCTTGCCTCCTGTTACCATCCGGCCTAGACGCACAGTTCGGGAACCCCTACCCGAGATCCGCCGGTTTTGACACCGACATTGGTGCTTTCATTGAGAGTTCCTCTGTGTCGTCGCTTTTAGGCCCGATGGCTCCTTCGATCATCAACAACGATGCAGTCCAGAGTGAGACTTTTCTCCCCGGACAGATCTTCGTCTTCGGCGGCTTCGCACTGCGGGCCAATTCGCTTGGCCGCCTTGAGCAGATCAAAAGCTACGCCCCTGGCCATCAGGTCAGGTTTGGAAGCCTAAACTACATGGCTGACATCCGTGGGGACTTGATCTTCGACGGATTTGAGCCACAGCCAAGCGCGCCGCACTGTCTCGATGGGCATGATATAGCTCTGCCGCCGAACAGCGCCTTGGAGGCCACACACGCATTGGTTCCGACCATTGATTCGGAGCCTACTGCGCCAATCGAGGATCAGCGGTTGGACGCTGTCTCAGGGGCTGCGATCTTAGAGGCGATCAAGCCGAACTCCAGCACCGCACTCCGCATGGCCCGTGACTCCGAGGAGCCGGATTCCTCTCCAAACTCCGAGCCCCCCGCGCCCCTGCCGATCGAATCCGATTGGGCGCCGATAATGGAGTTCACCACCGCGGACATCTTTCAGCACTCGCCCTTCGGCGACATCCTGAATTCTCTAAAGTCTCTCTCTTTATCAGGAGAGCCCTAGCCGGACTACGGTCAGCAAGGTTGGGATGAAGAAATTCAAAACCCACCCACCACCCACTTCGTAGCCACTGTCGACGACTTAACCGACATGCTTGACTTCGACTCCGAAGACATCGACGGCATGGACGACGATGCAAGAGACGAACAAGAACCAGCACCTGTAGGGCACTGGAAGGCCATCTCGTCATATGACATATATATGGTGGACACTCCAAAGGATGGAGATGGCGATGGAACAGCGGGGGACGATTCCTCTAAGAAACAGCCCAAGCGCCGGCGTCAGCGGCGCCGCTCTAAATCCCGCCAAAGCAAAAACGGTGATTCCGGCACGGGAGATAATACTAATCCGGATAGCGCCGAAGAACACCCCCTCCAGCAAGATTCAGCACAGGAGGACAGAGAAGCCAGCCCTCACGAGAGGGCGGCGGACCAAGAGGTTGAGGACGATAATTATACGCCTCCCTCCGAAAACGAGGCAAGCCTCGACGACGACGAGTTCGTCGTGCCAGAGGATCTCGCCAAACAAGAGCGCTTTAAACACAGGCTTATGGCCACGGCAAGCAGCCTCAAGAAAAAGCAGCAACAGCTTAGAGCTGATCAAGATTTGCTAGCTGACAAATGGACTGAAGTCCTTGTGGCCGAAGAGTATGAACTCGAACGCCCCTCCAAGAGTTACCCAAAGCGCAGGCTGCTACCCCGACTAGAGGAGGAAGCACCTACATCGCCAGTGCATGACATGGCCGACCGGCCACCTCGTGGCCGCGACAGAGAGGCCTCTTGGCCCTCCACTCAAGCCATGCCCCGACGCCGCACCAAGCATACTAAGGCACAGGAAAATGCGCCCGACCTGCGCGACATACTGGAGGACAAGGCAAGGCAAACAAGATCGATCTACGGATCGCGCAGGCGCCCCACGGCACATGACGGTGATCGTCACTCCGGATGCAATAAATCCGGCCGGGCCGAACTCAACAGACAAAGCTCCTTCGAGCTGTGTCGTGATATAGCCCAATACAGAGGCGCCGCACACCCACTATGCTTCACAGATGAAGTAATGGATCATAAAATCCCTGAGGGCTTCAAACCCGTAAACATCGAATCGTACGATGGCACAACAGATCCTGCGGTATGGATCGAGGATTATCTCCTTCATATCCACATGGCCCGCGGTGATGATCTACACGCCATCAAATACCTCCCACTCAAACTTAAGGGACCGGCCCGGCATTGGCTTAACAGCTTGCCAGCAGACTCAATTGGTTCTTGGGAGGACCTGGGAGCCGCATTCCTTGACAACTTCCAGGGCACTTATGTGCAACCACCGGACGCCGATGACCTAAGCCACATAATTCAGCAGCCAGAGGAATCGGCCAGGCAATTCTGGACACGGTTCCTAACAAAGAAAAACCAGATAGTCGACTGTCCGGACACAGAGGCCTTAGCAGCCTTCAAGCATAATATCCGTGATGAGTGGCTTGCCCGGCACCTGGGACAGGAAAAACCGAAATCTATGGCAGCCCTCACGACACTCATGACCCGCTTTTGTGCGGGAGAAGACAGCTGGCTAGCTCACAGCAACAATTTAGCCAAGAACCCTGGTAATTTGAATACCAAGGACAAAAGCGACAGGTCGCGTCGGAACAAACAAAAGCGCCATGTTAACAGCGACAGCAACGAGGATACGGCACTTAATGCCGGATTCCGAGGCTACAAATCCGGTCAACGGAAAAAGACATTCAAAAGAAATACTCAGGGCCCATCCAGTTTGGACCGAATACTCGACCGCTTGTGCCAGATACATGGCACCCCCGAAAAGCCAGCCAATCACACCAACAGGGATTGTTGGGTGTTCAAGTAGGCAGGCAAGTTAAGAGCCAAAAACAAAGACAAGGGGTTGTATAGCGACAACGAGGAGGAGCCCAGGCCGCCGAACAACGGTGGACAGAAGGGATTTCCCCCGCAAGTGCGGACGGTGAACATGATATACGAAACCCACATCCCCAAGAGGGAGCGGAAGCGTGCGTTACGGGACATATATGCGATGGAGCCAGTCCCCCCAAAGTTCAACCCATGGTCCTCCTGCCCGATCACCTTTGATCGAAGGGACCACCCCACTAGCATCCGTCACGGAAGCTTCGCCGCATTGGTTCTAGACCCAATCATTAATGGATTTCATCTCACAAGAGTCCTCATGGACGGCGGCAGCAGCCTGAACCTGCTTTACCAGGATACAGTGCGAAAAATGGGCATAGATCCCTCGAGGATCAAGCCCACCAAGACGACCTTTAAAGGTGTCATACCAGGTGTAGAAGCCAACTATATAGGCTCAGTCACACTGGAAGTGGTCTTCGGATCTCCAGATAACTTCCGAAGCGAGGAGTTAATCTTCGACATAGTCCTGTTCCGTAGTGGCTATCACGCACTGCTCGGGCGAACCGCATTCGCAAAGTTCAACGCGGTACCGCACTATGCATACCTCAAGCTCAAGATGCCAGGCCCTAGAGGAGTAATCATGGTCAATGGGAACACTGAACGCTCCCTCCGAACGGAGGAGCACATGGTAGCGCTCGCAGCAGAAGTACAAGGCAGCCTCTCTAGGCAGTTCTCCAGTTCGGCCTTCAAAAAGCCAGACACTATCAAGCACGCCCGGAGTACCCTACAACAAGACCGCCTGGCACGTTCTGAGCTAGCGTAGCAATGCGGCCCCAACCCTAGCCCTCGCGATATAGCGAAACCAGTGCTTCACGTACATAACTACGCTCTTGAAATACCATGGGCACAGGGGAAGGGGCACTATCACGGCACGCCCGAAATACGGCTTAAACCGCACCAGGGGCTGCCAGATTCCTTTTTTTCTTTTTTTCTCTTACTCTCAGGACTCCATACTTCGGATGACCCGTTCGGCAATTCAACTGCCGCACAAACGATGCAAGATCCAGGAAAGCAGACAAGCCACGCCGCATTATGGAACTCCCAGGTGGTCTCTATTACGAGCAGTATACCTGTTTTTTAATACAATTCCGCGGCCTGCCCCTGGCCAGGACATGTCAAATAGTCCAATTTCTTTTTCTTATCGCACTATTTGTATCGTTCCGCTTTCATAGCAGCCTTCCTATAAACAATGCATAGCTTTTTGTCTATTTTTTGCATTATCCTCTTTTTATATGTATGTTTATCAATAACATGTTGCATCCGTACACTGTGGTACGGCAAAAATACGCCAGGGGCTTCAGTACCCATCAATATGGCGTGAGAAGTCCGTACACTTTCACAAGTGCGGCACCCCAAACTTATAGCACTATATGCATCGGCTCCGAATCATGATTTGGGTCAATAGTTGGGTTTGCCCGGCTCCTATGTTTTGGTGCCTTACGTTCCGCTATATCGGCTAAGGTAGCACTAGGAGAACTACTGCGATTGTGCCCCAGTTGAGCTGGGCTGAGCACCTCAGTAGAGAAAGCTAAAACTGACTGTCATGATGAGGCGAGAGACCGGTCGCTATTCGAGAGGTTTTTCGAGTCCTTAAAGACTTATGCCGCTTCGAGCGAGGAACCGGCTTTGTCCGGCCAAAGCGTGGATAGCGCCCCAAACTCGGTCTTCCGAATACTAGGGGCTTCGCCGAAATTTAAAATTATATTCTATGGCTAAGTGAGAGTGTTCAAGCATTATAGTCCGATTGCCTTGTTCGTTGTGCTGAGCGCCTCTCTCGACGGACCCAATCATGGGAAAAAGAGCGCTCAGGTTTATCCCGAACACCCCAGCACTAGTGGCATGGGGGCAGAAGCCGACGACTGGCCATCTCTCAATTTTTTGATAAACGGCCGCACAGAAAGTAATATTTTAAATTAAAGCATTGCTTAGCGCATATGAACAAGTTTTCAGCGCACAGGATAACACGAGCGAGTTCATTCAAAAATTACATCCTTGGTGCATTCATCCGCCATAAGGCGGGCACCGGCCAGAACATCCTTGTAATAGTTCTTGGGCTTGCGATGCTCCTTCCCCGGCGGCGGCCCGTCCCTCACAAGCTTCTCACCGTCCACCTTACCTCAGTGCACCTTTGCACGGGCAAGGGCCCTATGGGCACCTTCGATGCAGACGGAGCGCTTGATGACCTCGAGCCTTGGACAAGCCTCCACCAGCCGCCGCACCAGTCCGAAGTAGCTCCCAGGCAGGGCCTCTCTAGGCCACAGCCGAACTATGAAGCCCTTCAGGGCCTGTTCGGCCGCCTTGTGGAGCTCGACCAGCTGCTTCAGCTGGTTGCTCAAGGGCACAGGGTGTCCGGCCTCAGCGTACTGAGACCAGAACACCTTCTCCGTCGAGCTGCCTTCCTCGGCTCGATAGAATGCGGCGGCATCGGATACGCTGCGGGGAAGATCTGCGAATGCCCCTGGAGAGCTCCGGATTCGGGTAAGTAACAAGTAGTTTACTTTTATATGTCTGCGTTGCATAGAGAATGCCTTACCCGCCGCTATCTTTTTCACCGCATCCAATTCCTGGAGGGCCTTCTGGGCTTTGGCCTTGGCAGATTTGGCAGTTTTAAGGGCCGCAGCAAGCTCGGACGCTCGCGTCTTTGAGTCGAGCTCCAAACTCTCATATTTTTTCATGAGAGCCTAAAGCTCTTGCTGCACCTCGCCGACCTGCGCCTCACATTTCTCCCGCTCGGTACGCTCCGTGGCCGCCTTCTTCTCGGCCTTGGACAGCACCTGCTTGAGGGTCGCCACCTCAGTTGTGGCCCCTACAATAAGCAGTATACTCCTGTCATTTTTTGCAATTGCGTCTTCTTATAGGAATTTTTTTCTATAAGGTATCTCTTACCTTCTTTCTCCTCGAGCTGTCATTTAGCAAGGCCGAGCTCTTGCTCGGTCCGCTCGAGGCCCTGCTTCAGGGCACCCACCTCCGCAGTCAGTGCGGCGGTGGCCAGCAGCGAAGCCTGCATACGTATATTGACTCCTTTTTAGTTAGACTCCTGCGATATTTAATAGATCATCTATTCGGCTTTTCTTTCCGAACGCCAAACAGAGCATCAGGGGCTACTGTCTATGCGGTAATATTTTTACATATTTCTACTTACCTCGAAGCCTGTTAGAAGGCTAGTACAAGCTTCACTAAGTCCGCTTTTGGCGGACCGAACCTTCTGGACCACCGTACTCATGATGGCACCGTGCTCCTCGTTGATGGAGGCGCCCTTAAGCACCTCCAGCAGATTGTCCGGCGCCTCCAGTTGGACGGAGGACGCCGGCTCAATAGGCTTGCTCCTCTTGACAGGAGTTCGCCTGCCGCGGTCCGGAACCGTTGATGATTCCGGCGCGGTGTCCGGCTTAAAGCCGGACTTGGAGCCCTGGGGGGTCTTGTCCCCTTTACTCATGGAGTCCGGGAGGTCGCCTCGCGGATCCTCCTGGACCGCCTCCTCTTGCCCCGGAGCTTGTCGCGACGCCACTTCGGCGTCATCCACAGCACAGGGGGAGGCAGCGGGTGGAACTGAATTCACGTCCGATCAATCCAGGGAGCCGCTCGACGACTCGTCGAGCCCGTCCTTGGGCGGGCTGCATGATTATATTCGACATTAGGGAAAGCTGTGCAACAAAAGGAATATCATGAGTTACTCTGGTATCCGAACACTTATGATTTCGCTGGACGCTTGGCCCAGTCCGGCCACTCCTCTTCGTCCTCGTCGGCGTCGGGGGCGTAGTCCGGTGGAGGGGTTTTCCTCTTCTTGGACACGTCGGCCTCCCCTACTGGGGCGGCCTTCCTCTTCTTTCCTCCTCCCGCTGGAGGGGGGGGGAGGTTTCTTCTTCCTCCTCCTCGTCTTCACGGGAGGAGTGCGTCTCGGACTCATCGGACGACGAGTCCAACACCACCATATGTCGGGAACTCTTTCGAGTCCCCGTGGCCTTCTTCTTCTTGGCCTTCTTCTCCGGCACCACATAAGGTGCCGGAACCAGCAGCTTCACTAGGAGAGCAGGGGCTGGGTCTTCGGGCAAGGGAGCCGGACAGTTAATCAGTCCGGACTTCGCCTGCCAATCCTGTCAAAGGTGAGGGAGTTTAGATCCCGCATAGAGTCAAACTATGAAGAAAACTTAACATCCTGTAAGAGATAAAAATATTTTACCTCGCCAGCAGGACGCTGCGAGCTGAATCCGCGGTCTTCGGAGGCGGATGTGGGAGCCTCGACGCCTTTGGTTAGCCCCTTCCAGACATCTTCGTACGTCGTGTCGAAGAGCCTGCTCAGAGTTCGGTGCTGCGCCGAGTTGAACTCCCACAAATTGATGTCCCGTTCTTGACACGGAAGGATCCGGCGGACGAGCATGACCTGGACTACGTTGACAAGCTTGAGCTGCTTGTTCGCCAGGGACTGGATGCATTTTTGCAGTCCGGTCACCTCTTCTTCGTCGCCCCACGACAAGCCCGTCTCCTTCCAGGACGTGAGCCGCGTAGGGGGTCCGGATCGGAATTCAGGGGTTGCGATCCACTTCGGATCGCGTGGCTCAGTGATGTAAAACCACCCTGACTGCCACCCCTTCAAGGTCTCCACAAAGGAGCCCTCGAGCCATAGGACGTTGGCTATTTTGCCCGCCATGGCACCTCCGCACTCCGCCTGGTTGCCGCGCACCACCTTTGGCTTGACGTTAAAAGTCTTGAGCCAGAGGCCGAAATGGGGGCGGATGCAGAGGAAAGCCTCGCACACGACGATAAACGCCGAGAAATTGAGGATGAAGTTCGGGGCCAGATCGTGGAAATCTAGGCCATAGTAGAACATGAGCCCGCGGACAAATGGGTGGAGAGGAAAACCCAGTCTGCGGAGGAAGTGGGGAAGAAATACTACCCTCTCATGGGGCCTTGGGGTGGGGAGAAGCTGCCTCTCCTCAGGAAGCCGGTGCGCGATGTCTTTGGGCAGGTATCCGGCCTTCCTTAGCCTTTTGACATGGCCCTCCGTGACGGAGGAGACCATCCACTTGCCTCCCGCTCCGGACATTGTTGGAGAAGGTTGAGGTAGGAAGTGCGGGCTTGGGCGCTGGAGCTCGGGTGCGCAGAAGATGGATAGGCAAAGGAGAAAGAAGGCGTAGGTAAAAAGGTGGATCCTTATCCCCTTATATGAGCGGATGCGACTATGCGTCCCCACCAGCCCAGTAAAACTCGCTTGCCTAACGAGCGCCGTGATAAATGGCACGGTTGGGTTACCCACGTCCGTATTGATGAGAATCCCGTAAATGGAGGACACGATCTCTGCTATAACAAGACGTGCCAAGGAAACTGCCTCGCAAAACACGCTGAGGTGGAAAAGTGAAAACGATTCGAATAAAGGCTTGGCCGTAGTGTGATGTCACGCTGCGGAATACGTCAGCAGATTAGATTTGTGTTAATATTATTCTCTCTGTGGCAATACGTGGAAACTTATTTTGCAGAGCCGGACACTACTCTTAGTGTTTACAAACTTTTATGAAGAATTTGGAGGAGGAACCCGCCTTGCAATGCCGAAGACAATCTACGCGCCGGACTCGTCGTCATTGAAGCCTGGTTTAGGGGCTACTGAGGGAGTCCTGGATTAGGGGGTGTTCGGGTAGCCGGACAATACCTTCAGCCGGACTCCAGGACTATGAAGATACAAGATTGAAGACTTCGTCCCGTGTCCGGATGGGACTTTCCTTGGCGTGGAAGGCAAGCTTGGCGATGCGGATATCCAAGATCTCCTACCATTGTAACCGACTTTGTGTAACCCTAACCCTCTCCGGTGTCTATATAAACCGGAGGGTTTTAGTCCGTAGGACAACTTCATCATACAACAATCATACCATAGGCTAGCTTTTAGGGTTTAGCCTCCTTGATCTTGAAGGACATATGCCCTAGAGGCAATAATAAAGTTATTATTTATTTCCTTATATCATGATGAATGTTTATTATTCATGCTAGAATTGTATTAACCGGAAACATAATACATGTGTGAATACATAGACAAACAGAGTGTCACTAGTATGCCTCTACTTGACTAGCTCGTTAATCAAAGATGGTTATGTTTCCTAACCATGAACAATGAGTTGTTATTTGATTAACGGGATCACATCATTAAGTGAATGATCTGATTGACATGAACCATTCCATTAGCTTAGCAACCGATCGTTTAGTATGTTGCTATTGCTTTGTTCATGACTTATACATGTTCCTATGACTATGAGATTATGCAACTCCCGTTTGCCGGAGGAACACTTTGTGTGCTACCAAACGTCACAACGTAACTGGGTGATTATAAAGGTGCTCTACAGGTGTCTCCAAAGGTACATGTTGGGTTGGCGTATTTCGAGATTAGGATTTGTCACTCCGATTGTCGGAGAGGTATCTCTGGGCCCTCTCGGTAATGCACATCACTTAAGCCTTGCAAGCATTGCAACTAATGAGTTAGTTGCGGGATGATGTATTATGGAACGAGTAAAGAGACTTGCCGGTAACGAGATTGAACTAGGTATTGGATACTGACGATCGAATCTCGGGAAAGTAACATACCGATGACAAAGGGAACAACGTATGTTGTTATGCGGTCTGACCGATAAAGATCTTCATAGAATATGTAGGAGCCAATATCGGTCATGTATACATTGTTCTCGAACCGTAGGGTCCGCACGCTTAAGGTTTCGATGACAGTTATATTATGAGTTTATGAGTTTTAATGTACCGAAGGAGTTCGGAGTCCCGGATGAGATCGGGGACATGACGAGGAGTCTCGAAATGGTCGAGACGTAAAGATCAATATATTGGACGACTATATTCGGACTTCGGAAAGGTTCCGAGTGATTCGGGTATTTTTCGGAGTACCGGAGAGTTACGGGAATTCGCCGGGAGAAGTATTGGGCCTTATTGGGCCATACGGGAAAGAGAGAGGGGCTGCCTAGGGCAGGCTGCGCGCCCCCCAAGGCCTAGTCCTAATTGGACTAGGGGGAGGGGCTGCACCCCTTCCTTGTTTCCTACTCCTACTACATGGAAGGACTCCTAGTTGGACTAGGAAAGGGGGAATCCTACTCCCGGTGGGAGTAGGACTCCCCTAGGGCGCGCCATAGAGAGGGCCGGCCCTCCCCTCCTCCACTTCTTTATATACGGGGGCAGGGGGCACCCCATAGACACACAAGTTGATCCACGTGATCATATCCTTAGCCGTGTGCGGTGCCCCCTTCCACCATAATCCTCGATAATATTGTAGCGGAGTTTAGGTGAGGCCCTGCTGCTGTAGTACATCAAGATCGTCACCACGCCGTCGTGCTGACGGAACTCTTCCCCGACACTTTGCTGGATCGGAGTCCCGGGATCGTCATCAAGCTGAACGTGTGCTAGAACTTGGAGGTGCCGTAGTTTCGGTGCTTGATCGGTCGGATCGTGAAGACGTACGACTACATCAACCAAACGCTTCCGTTGTCGATCTACTAGGTATGTAGATCACACTCCCCCCCTCGTTGCTATGCATCACATGATCTTGCGTGTGCGTAGGAAATTTTTTGAAATTACTACGTTCCCCAATAGTGGTATCAGAGCCTAGGTTTTATATGTTGATGTTATATGCACGAGTAGAACACAATTGAGTTGTGGGCGATATAAGTCATACTGCCTACCAGCATGTCATACTTTGGTTCGGCGGTATTTTTGGATGAAGCGGCCCAGACCGACATTACGCATACGCTTACGCGAGACCGGTTCTCCCGACGTGCTTTGCACAGAGGTGGCTTGTGGGTGACAGTTTCTCCAACTTTAGTTGAACCAAGTGTGGCTACGCCCGGTCCTTGCGAAGGTTAAAACGGAGTCAAATTGACAAACTATCGTTGTGGTTTTGATGCGTAGGTGAGATTGGTTCTTACTTAAGCCCGTAGCAGCCACGTAAAACTTGCAACAACATAGTAGAGGACGTCTAACTTGTTTTTGCAGGGCATGTTGTGATGTGATATGGTCAAAACGTGATGAGATATAAGTTGTTGTATGAGATGATCATGTTTTGTTAAAGTTATCGGCAACTGGCAAAAGCCTTATGGTTGTCTCTATATTGCATAAGATGCAAGCGCCAAATAATTGCTTTACTTTATCGCTATGCGATAGCAATAGTTGCAAGAGCAATAGTTGGCGAGACGACCGTGTGACGACACATTGATATAGATCAAGATGATGGAGATCATGGTGTCATGCCGGTGACGATAGAGATCATGATAGTACTTTGGAGATGGAGATCAAAGGCGCAAGATGATGATGGCCATATCATGTCACATATTTTGATTGCATATGATGTTTATCTTTTATACATCTTATTTTGCTTAGTTTGACGGTAGCATTTTAAGATGATCTCTCACTAATTATCAAGAAGTGTTCTCCCTGAGTATGTACCGTTGCCAAAGTTCGTCGTGCCCAGACACCACGTGATGATCAGGTGTGATAAGCTCTACGTCCATCTACAACAGGTGCAAGCCAGTTTTGCACACGCGGAATACTCAGGTTAAACTTGACGAGCCTAGCATATGCAGATATGGCCTCGGAACACGGAGACCGAAAGGTCGAGCGTGAATCATATAGTAGATATGATCAACATAGTGATGTTCACCATTGAAAACTACTCCATCTCACGTGATGATCGGTTATGGTTTAGTTGATATGGATCACGTAATCACTTAGAAGATTAGAGGGATGTCTATCTAAGTGGGAGTTCTTAAGTAATATGATTAATTGAACTTAAATTTATCATGAACTTAGTCCTGGTAGTATTTTGCAAATTATGTTGTAGATCAATAGCTTGCGTTGTTGCTTTCATATGTTTATTTTGATATGTTCCTAGAGAAAAATTATGTTGAAAGATGTTAGTAGCAATGATGCGGATTGGATCCGTGATCTGAGGTTTATCCTCATTGCTGCACAGAAGAATTATGTCCTTGATGCACCGCTAGGTGACAGACCTATTGCAGGAGCAGATGCAGACGTTATGAACGTTTGGCTAGCTCAATATGATGACTACTTGATAGTTTAGTGCACCATGCTTAACGGCTTAGAATCGGGACTTCAAAGACGTTTTGAACGTCATGGACCATATGAGATGTTCCAGGAATTGAAGTTAATATTTCAAGCAAATACCCGAGTTGAGAGATATGAAGTCTCCAACAAGTTCTATAGCTAAAAGATGGAGGAGAATCGCTCAACTAGTGAGCATGTGCTCAGATTGTCTGGGTACTACAATCGCTTGAATCAAGTGGGAGTTAATCTTCCAGATAAAATAGTGATTGACAGAATTCTCTAGTCACCATCACCAAGTTAGTAGAACTTCGTGATGAACTATAATATGCAAGGGATGACTAAAGTGATTCCCAAGCTCTTCATGATGTTGAAATCGACGAAGGTAGAAATCAAGAAAGAGCATCAAGTGTTGATGGTAGACAAGACCACTAGTTTCAATAAAAGGGCAAAGGGAAGAAGGGGAACTTCAAGAAGAACGGCAAGCAAGTTGCTGCTCAAGTGAAGAAGCCCAAGTCTGGTCCTAAGCCTGAGACTAAGTGTTTCTACTGCAAAGGGACTGGTCACTGGAAGCGGAACTACCCCAAGTGATTGGCAGATAAGAAGGATGGCAAAGTGAACATAAGTATATTTGATATACATGTTATTGATGTGTACTTTACTAGTGTTTATAGCAACCCCTCAGTATTTGATACTAGTTCAGTTGCTAAGATTAGTAACTCGAAACAGGAGTTGCAGAATAAACAGAGACTAGTTAAGGGAGAAGTGACAATGTGTGTTGGAAGTGGTTCCAAGATTGATATGATCATCATCGCACACTCCCCTATACTTTCGGGATTAGCGTTGAACCTAAATAAGTGTTATTTGGTTTTTGCGTTGAGCATGAATATGATTTGATCATGTTTATTGCAATTCGGTTATTCATTAAAGTCAGAGAATAATTGTTGTTCTGTTTACATGAATAAAACCTTCGATGGTCATACACCCAATGAAACAAGTTCATTGGATCTCGATCGTAGTGATACACATATTCATAATATTGAAACCAAAAGATGCGAAGTTAATAATGATAGTGCAACTTATTTGTAGCACTGCCGTTTAGGTCATATTGGTGTAAAGCGCATGAAGAAACTCCATGCTGATGGAATTTTGGAATCACTTGATTATGAATCACTTGATGCTTGCGAACCATGCCTCATGGGCAAGATGACTAAGACTCCGTTCTCCGGAGCGAGCAACTGACTTATTGGAAGTAATACATGCTGATGTATGCGGTCCGATGAGTGTTAAGGCTCTCGGCAAGTATCGTTATTTTCTGAACTTCACAGATGATTTGAGCAGATATGGGTATATCTACTTGATGAAACATAAGTCTGAAACATTTGAAAAGTTCAAAGAATTTCAGAGTGAAGTGGAAAATCATCGTGACAAGAAAATAAAGTTTCTACGATCTGATCGCGGAGACAAATATTTGAGTTACGAGTTTGGTCTTCAATTAAAACAATGTGGAATAGTTTCACAAACTCATGCCACATGGAACACCACAGCATAATGGTGTGTCCGAACGGCATAACCGTACTTTATTGGATATAGTGCAATCTATGATGTCTCTTACCGATCTACCACTATCGTTTTGGGGTTATGCATTAGAGACAGCTACATTCACGTTAAATAGGGCACCATCTAAATCCATTGAGACGACACCATGTGAACTATGGTTTGGCAAGAAACCTAAGCTGTCATTTCTTAAAGTTTGGGGTTGCGATGCTTATATGAAAAAGTTTCATCCTGATAAGCTCAAACTCAAATCGGAGAAGTGTGTATTCATAGGATATCCAAAGGAAACTATTGGATACACCTTCTATCACAGATCCGAAGGCAAGACTTTTGTTGCTAAATTCGGAAACTTTCTGGAGAAGGAGTTTCTCTCGAAAGAAGTGAGTGGGAGGAAAGTAGAACTTGACGAGGTAACTGTACCTGCTCCCATATTGGAAGGTAGTACATCACAGAAATCTGTTTCTGTGACACCTACACCAGTTAGTGAGGAAGCTAATGATGATGATCATGAAACTTCAGAACAAGATACTACTGAACCTCGTAGATCAACCAGAGTAAGATCCACGCCAGAGTGGTACGGTAATCCTGTTCTGGAAGTCATGCTACTAGATCATGATGAACCTACGAACTAAGAAGAAGCGATGGTGAGCCCAGATTCCGCAAAGTGGCTTGAAGCCATGAAATCTGAGATATGATCCATGTATGAGAACAAAGTATGGACTTTGGTTGACTTGCCCGATGATCGGCAAGCCATAGAAAATAAATGGATCTTCAAGAGGAAGACGGACGCTGATAGTAGTGTTACTATCTACAAAGCTAGAATTGTCGCAAAAGGTTTTTGACAAGTTCAAGGTGTTGACTATGATGAGATTTTCTCACTCGTATCTATGCTTAAGTCTGTCCGAATCATGTTAGCAATTGCCGCATTTTATGAAATCTAGCAAATGGATAAACAAAACTGCATTCCTTAATGGATTTACTAAAGAAGAGTTGTATACGATGCAACTAGAAGGTTTTGTCGATCCTAAAGGTGTTAACTAAATATGCAAGCTCCAGCGATCCATCTATGGACTGGTGCAAGAATCTCGGAGTTGGAATATACGCTTTGATAAGTTGATCAAAGCATATAGTTTTATACAGACTTGCGGTGAAGCCTGTATTTACAAGAAAGTGAGTGGGAGCACTACAACATTTCTGATAAGTATATGTGAATTACATATTGTTGATCGGAAATAATGTAGAATTATTCTGCAAAGCATAAAGGAGTGTTTGAAAGGAGTTTTTCAAAGAAAGACCTCGGTGAAGCTGCTTACATATTGAGTATCAAGATCTATAGAGATAGATCAAGACACTTGATAAGTTTTTTCAATGAGTACATACCTTGACAAGATTTTGAAGTAGTTCAAAATGGAACAGTCAAAGAAAAGGTTTCTTGCCTGTGTTACAAGGTGTGAAGTTGAGTAAGACTCAAAGCCCGACCACGGCAGAAGATAGAAAGAGAATGAAAGTCATTCCCTATGCCTCAGTCATAGGTTCTATAAAGTATGCCATGCTGTATACCAGATCTATTGTATGCCCTACCACTGAGTTTGGCAAGGGAGTACGATAGTGATCTAGGAGTAGATCACTAGACAGCGGTCAAAAATTATCCTTAGTGGAATAAGGATATGTTTCTTGATTATGGAAGTGAAAAAAAAAGGTTCTTCGTAAAGGGTTACGCCGATGCAAGTTTTGACACTAATCTAGATGACTCTAAGTCTCGGTCTAGATACATATTGAAAGTGGGAGCAATTAGATAGAGTAGCTCCATGCAGAGCATTGTTGACATAGAAATTTGCAAAATACATGCGGATCTGAATGTGGCAGACCCGTTGACTAAGATTCTCTCACAAGCAAAACATGATCACACCTTAGTACTCCTTGGGTGTTAATCATATAGCGATGTGAACTAGATTACTGAATCTAGTAAACCCTATGGGTGTTTATCACATGGCGATGTGAACTATGGGTGTTAATCACATGATGATGTGAACTATTGATGTTAATCACATGGTGATGTGATCTAGATTATTGACTCTAGTGCAAGTGGGAGACTGAAGGAAATATGCCCTAGAGGCAATAATAAAGTTATTATTTATTTCCTTATATCATGATGAATTTTTATTATTCATGCTAGAATTGTATTAACCGGAAACATAATACATGTGTGAATACATAGACAAACAGAGTGTCACTAGTATGCCTCTACTTGACTAGCTCGTTAATCAAAGATGGTTATGTTTCCTAACCATGAACAATGAGTTGTTATTTGATTAACGGGATCACATCATTAAGTGAATGATCTGATTGACATGACCCATTCCATTAGCTTAGCACCCGATCGTTTAGTATGTTGCTATTGCTTTCTTCATGACTTATACATGTTCCTATGACTATGAGATTATGCAACTCCCGTTTGCCGGAGGAACACTTTATGTGCTACCAAACGTCACAACGTAACTGGGTGATTATAAAGGTGCTCTACAGGTGTCTCCAAAGGTACATGTTGGGTTGGCGTATTTCGAGATTAGGATTTGTCACTCCGATTGTCGGAGAGGTATCTCTGGGCCCTCTCGGTAACGCACATCACTTAAGCCTTGCAAGCATTGCAACTAATGAGTTAGTTGCTGGATGATGTATTACGGAACGAGTAAAGAGACTTGCCGGTAACGAGATTGAACTAGGTATTGGATACCGACGATCGAATCTCGGGCAAGTAACATACCGATGACAAAGGGAACAACGTATGTTGTTATGCGGTCTGACCGATAAAGATCTTCATAGAATATGTAGGAGCCAATATGGGCATCTAGGTCCCGCTATTGGTTATTGACCAGAGACGTGTCTCGGTCATGTCTACATTGTTCTCGAATCGTAGGGTCCGCACGCTTAAGGTTTCGATGACAGTTATATTATGAGTTTATGAGTTTTAATGTACCGAAGGAGTTCGGAGTCCCGGATGAGATCGGGGACATGACGAGGAGTCTTGAAATGGTCAAGACGTAAAGATCGATATTGGACGACTATATTCGGACTTCGGAAAGGTTCCGAGTGATTCGGGTATTTTTTGAAGTACCGGAGAGTTACGGGAATTCGCCGGGAGAAGTATTGGGCCTTATTGGGCCATACGGGAAAGAGAGAGGGGCTGCCTAGGGCAGGCCGCGCGCCCCCCCAAGGCCTAGTCCAAATTGGACTAGGGGGAGGGGCTGCACCCCTTCCTTGTTTCCTACTCCTACTACATGGAAGGACTCCTAGTTGGACTAGGAAAGGGGGAATCCTACTCCCGGTGGGAGTAGGACTCCCCTAGGGCGCGCCATAGAGAGGGCCGGCCCTCCCCTCCTCCACTCCTTTATATACGGGGGCAGGGGTCACCCCATAGACACACAAGTTGATCCACGTGATCATATCCTTAGCCGTGTGCGGTGCCCCCTTCCACCATAATCCTCGATAATATTGTAGCGGAGTTTAGGTGAGGCCCTGCTGCAGTAGTACATCAAGATCGTCACCACGCCGTCGTGCTGACGGAACTCTTCCCCGACACTTTGCTGGATCGGAGTCCGGGGATCGTCATCGAGCTGAACGTGTGCTAGAACTCGGAGGTGCCGTAGTTTCGGTGCTTGATCGGTCGGATCGTGAAGACGTACGACTACATCAACCAAACGCTTCCGTTGTCGATCTACTAGGTATGTAGATCACACTCCCCCCTCGTTGCTATGCATCACATGATCTTGCGTGTGCGTAGGAAATTTTTTGAAATTACTACGTTCCCCAACAGATCTCGTGGTAGATCTACTCTTGTACTACCCGTATCATCAATATTAATCAAGCAGGACGTAGGGTTTTACCTCCATCAAGAGGGCCCAAACCTGGGTAAAACATCGTGTTTCTTGCCTCCTGTTACCATCCGGCCTAGAAGCACAGTTCGGGACCCCCTACCCGAGATCCGCCGGTTTTGACACCAACACCCGCGGACACCCAGCAAAGAGGGAAAGCAGCTTAGGACAATCGAAGAGGATGAAACAACACCGAGCCAAGCCACAGCTGCGAGCATCATGAGAGCAAAATCAGCCGCCGCAGAGAAGAATCGGGTACTCAACAACACGGCTGCCAGCCACGCCGGAGAGAAACCACCAAAGGGGACGCCGGATCTGCAAATCATGGCATTGCTAGCCGCTGTAGAGAGGACAAACCAGCTGCCAGACGCCTCCACACCAAGGCAACACTCAGCCAAACCTGCAGCATCCCCAGGCGGCGTCTCCAGGGAGAGCACGACGCACACGGCGACGAGACCGCCAAATCCGGAGAGGATTTTGAGCTTTCGCTCGGGAGCAAGGTAGGGGGTGGGCAAGGAGGGTCCTCCACGGCGCCTCCAGGAAGGAAAGCGGCGCCCTTGGGCGTCGCCGCCGCCGAGGCCGGCCAACCGGCCTAGGGTTTCCCCCGGACCCAGACCTCAGCCACCAGCACCTCACCAGCCAGCGCGCCGGCAGCCAAGGCCGCCGGGCACCATGGATGGGGAGGAGGAGTGAGCCAGAGTGGAGGAGTCATACCTTCAGATCTGACGAAGAAGAAGGCCTCCCGCCGCGACCACCAACCACCAGGGGCCTCGTCGCCCGAACGGCCGAGGAACCTGGCCACCAGCACCAACGGAGGCCGCCAGCCGAACGCCGACGCCTCCCCACCCGGGGCCGCCGCCCCAACGACCGCTGCCCTTCGTGAAAAAACAGAGCGGCAAGATCCCCGCCGCCACCGTCACCGGCGGCCACGCGGACTTGCCCGACGACCTCCTCAGGGGGCGACGAGGGAGATAGGGGGAGGGGTGGGGGTGGCGGCGCGAGGAAACCCTAGTCGCCGCCCGAGCGGACGACACGGGGGCTGGGAGGGGGGGGGGGGGGGGGGGGGGGGGGGGGAGAGCCAACCGACCCTTGGCAACTCCTCTTCGGACTCGACACCTGTGGCAATGGCAACTCACCCAACACCTCTTCACGCCTTCTCCTTATCAAGAAGAGTCTTGAGCTCACGCAGCTTTGCAAATTGAAGATTGTTAGCTTGCACAGCTTTCCGGTATATTTACTGGATGCTGGCCTTGATGAACTTGTCGCTGTATTTGCCTACCCCCTCAAGTATCGCATTCTTTTCAGCAGAATTGAACATCTGCGATTCAGAAACGAGCGTAGTTTGATTACATGTAAAGTCTAGTAAGAACATATCAGAGAGATAGAGAATACTAAATTAATCAGCGTCGGTCAACGTTCACGTACCCCATCAGGCATGACTACAGATTCTCCAATCAACGTCATTAGAGGTGTCGCGTATGTCACAGTGTCCCAACAATCAGTCTTGAGGCCAGATCTCTCCTCGAGAACATTATCAACCTGGTGCAAGCTGTCGGAGTACTCCTTGCTGGCTACATCACACCGTCGCATGACGGAAGCCAATAAAGCAATCTTTCCAGTGATCTGGATAAAAGGGGCTATACGATTAAATGGAATACAGAGGTTACCATAGCTATGATGATTCCTCAGTTGACCTATGATGAACTATACAGTACCACGAATGGGCACACCAAACTAAAGCTATGTAACATGGCAGGCATGACAGACAGGAATAAGCAAAGGTCACTAACTAAAGCAGTGGACTCACCATTTCAGGCTTGATGTCTTCAGAGACATTTCTATGCAGGTAGTCGAGTAATTTTCGGCTGTGGTACTTGCGATCCTGCTTGCTGAACTTCGATTTCTCTTCAGGAACTAAAGAATGCAACAGGTTTTGCAGGCCCCACATCAGCTCCTTTGTTGCTTCATCACATATACAGGGAATTGCCTGCAAAAGACCACACAAAAATTAGAGCTGTCATCAGAATTTTGTTGCTATCAGAATTTTGCACACGTGTGCAGGCAACAAGGAAAAGCCTCATACTGACCAATTGAGCTTCATTCAATAGCTTCTTTGTATGCAGATTCACCGACAATTAATTTATGCCCTCTATTGCACTCCTCCTCAACAAGCTCGGCAAGGCTTTCATCAATACCAGTAGTACTAATGGCAGTAGACCTGTCGGTAAGGTTCAGGAATCTCTTTAGCCAGACGAACTGACAAAAGAATTTCCAAGCGTGAGGTTAAAGAGAAACACTGACAAATGGCATAGCGCTAGTTTGAGCAATGTCACATATTGTCTACAATCACATCAACTCTGCTCAAGATTATGTCGAATTGGCACCAAGGTACTGAAACTATGTAAAATGAATTATTGGAACTAGCGCTATGCCATTTGTATCCAATACAAGATTATGTCAAGTTATATCAAACTATATTATTGGAACTAGGTTAAACTAGAGTATAACGGACTAGATCTGCATCCACACTTTTCAAACACAAGAATTATGTCCATTTGTGGGCTACACATGACAAATATTTGGATCCATATAGATGTACTCCCTCCGTTTCTTTTTAGTTTGGATATAAGATTTGGTCAAAGTCAAACTATGTAAAGTTGACTAGCTTTGTAGGAGAAAATATCAACATTCATGCTATGAAATCAATATTATTAGATGCATGATGAAATTAATTTTCATAACATATATAACTTTAGTATTGTAGATGTTGATATTTTTTACTATAAAGTTGGTCAAACTTTACAACGTTTGACTTTGACCAAATTTTATATGCAAACTAAAAAGAAACAGAGGGAGTACTAGAGGGAGTACTATTTACTACAAATGAACATATTTAGTAACTAGTGCATCTATATAGATCCACATATTTGTTTTTTTCAGGAACACAAATGAACATATTTAGTAACGGAATTTTACAGGTATGCAGTCACATCCATATATATGTACATGTGGGATTTGTTTTCTAAACTTTCTGAAATTTTGAACAATTATTTTTATTTTTATTTTTATTCTGAAAATTTCAGACTCCAAGTGACCCAGGAGCCAAAAGACCTCCACTTGAGTTATGAAGCCAACATAAGCGGAACCCACAACAGGGCCATCAGTCGATGCGAGATTTAAAGAAACACAACAAGAATGAGAATGACTCAAGAGTAATTAATAATAATAACAAAGTCCGCAGAGTCCTCATCGACACAGTGAACCGAAATGGTCTGCAAGTAAACAAAAAAGGAAACAAATTAATTCTGAATCGAGAGTAACTGTTGCACAACTTAAAAACAAAACAATACTGGATCACGCACGGACATCAAGATCAATCAAGGTGGAGACTGACAAAACCTCAATGCCAGTGTAGTCGCTGCCGATGTCATAGAGGTATCCTGAATTGATGGCGAAGATTGCGAAGCCGGATGGCGTCTCGAAGAGCACCTTCATGCGCTCCAGGGTGTACTTGACTTGAAGACTCTCGTCCTCGACGAGGTGATCCAGTTCCGAGATATCGTACCCCGGATATTGCTTCACGAGGGCTATGCGTGGGTCTATGCATCGATCCATCTCCTCTCCTACGCGTGCCTGCACCAAAGAGAAGTGAAAGAGAAGAGAAGAGAAGAAATTAATCGATGAAGGATTTACAAGCTATAAGCTGAAAATTTCAATGGAACCAGATCAATCTAGGGTTGAAAGGGGGCAGCCTCCTTGCAGTGTCGGAGCTACAAACAATTGGTGGTCGGGCCAAGCTAAGGAAGAACACAAATTTTTTGGAATTCTGAATCATTAACATTAATCGGCACCTTCTGTTCCCATTTGCTAAAAGATCAAGTGAGTAGATACATAAACAGAAGAAGCCATACCAAAATACAGTTCCACCCTTTAGTTAGCCATTACAATAGCCTGGAGATAGATATGAGTAAACAACAACTGAGTTAAAAAAGCTATGCTACCGCTGGCGTCGCCTCCAGGGAGGCAGCTTGGGCGCCCTAGCCGCCGCCGCCCTCGAGCTCCCTCCTCCCCTGCTTCCCTATCGTCGCTGGAGGAGGCCAGCGCACGAAGCTCGCACTACGGACGGCGGGCCCTCCTCCTTTCTTCACGAGGGGATCCTCTGGCTGAGATGCGATGGAGCCCCTGGGTGTATGGCATGGAGGCGGAGTTGGTGCGCTCAAGCGGCAGCCCGATGGGATCCCAGCGGCGCTTCGGGGGCTAGCGGCGGGGGATCTAGGGTTTCCCACCCCAGATCGGTTCTCCTCCAGGTGGTCGGGCTCGGGCGCCGTCCGGCGGTCCTAAGCGGTGGTGGGCGCGCGCGTTGGCTGTCCTCCTTCACCGATGTGAGTGGGGCTGCGGGAGGCGTTGGCATGGTGCGGAATCCGAACAAGGTGGTGGCGTCGTCCCTTCGTCAGGGATGACGACCAGGTGGTGGGTCCTTGTGGCGGCGCCGGTGGCAGCGGATCTTGGGATCCTGCTCCCGGGGACGTCGTAGGACGCGACGGCCCGTGCACGAGAGATGGAGTTTCTTCGAACAAGTCTGGGTGAAAATTTACTTTCGGCTACTACCACGGCCGGCGGTGGCGGTGTTGTCTGCGCCATTCTCTTTTTGAAGGCACCGCCATGGAGAAGTTCAAGGCCACTCTCTCTACTACCTCCGGGGGAAACCCTAGATCAGTAGATCGGATGACGGTTGCGCTCTGGTGTTGTTTCCCCCTTGGGGGCGTCATTCATGGAGGTACACACGGGCTCGAGGGAACAGAGGACGGCTTCTTTGGTGGAGCGGTGCTTCATCTTACTTCCTCCGTTCCAAATTACTCGTCGCGGAAATGGATGTATCTGGAACTAAAATACATCTAGTGAAGGAAATATGCCCTAGAGGCAATAATAAAGTTATTATTTATTTCCTTATTTCATGATAAATGTTTATTATTCATGCTAAATTGTATTAACCGGAAACATAATACATGTGTGAATACATAGACAAACAGAGTGTCACTAGTATGCCTCTACTTGACTAGCTCGTTGATCAAAGATGGTTATTTTTCCTAACCATAGGCATGAGTTGTCATTTGATAAACGGGATCACATAATTAGGAGAATGATGTGATTGACTAAACCCATTCCGTTAGCTTAGCACTTGGTCATTTTAGTTTACTGCTATTGCTTTCTTCATGACTTATACATGTGCCTATGACTATGAGATTATGCAACTCCCAATTACCGGAGGAACACTTTGTGTGCTACCAAACGTCACAACGTAACTGAGTGATTATAAAGGTGCTCTATAGGTGTCTCCAATGGTACTTTTTCAGTTGCCATAGATCGAGATTTGGATTTGTCACTTCGATTGTCGGAGAGGTATCTCTAGGCCCTCTCGGTAATGCACATCACTATAAACCTAGCAAAGCAATGCAACTAATAAGTTAGTTGCGGGATGATGTATTACAGAACGAGTAAAGAGACTTGCCGGTAACGAGATTGAGCTAGGTATTGAGATACCGACGATCGAATCTCGAGCAAGTAACATACCGATGACAAAAGGAACAACGTATGTTGTTATGCGGTTTGACCGATAAAGATCTTCGTAGAATATGTAGGAACCAATATGAGCATCCAGGTTCCACTATTGGTTATTGACTGGAGACGTGTCTCGGTCATGTGTACATAGTTCTCGAACCCATAGGGTCCGCACGCTTAACGTTCGGTGACGATTAGTATTATGAGTTTATGTGATTTGATGTACCGAAGGTAGTTCGGAGTCCTGGATGTGATCACAGACATGACGATGAGTCTCGAAATGGTCGAGATATAAAGATTGATATATTGGATGACTATATTCGGATGCCGAAAGTGGTCCGGGTGATTTTGAAGAAAATCAGAGTGCCGGAGGGTTACCGGAACCCCTCGGGAGAAGTAATGGGCCACATGGGCCTTAGTGGAGAGAGAGGGGGCGGCCAGGGCAGGCCGCGCGTCCCCTCCCCCTCTGGTCCGAATTGGACTAGGGAAGGGGGGGGTGGCGCCCCCCTTTCCTTCTCCCTCTCATCTTTCCTTTCCCCCTCCTAGTAGGAGTAGGAAAGGGGAGTCCTACTCCTACCAGGAGGAGAAATCCTCCTCCTGGCGCGCCCTGCAAGGGCCGGCCGGCCTCCCCCTTGCTTCTTTATATACGGGGGCAGGGGGCACCCTAGGACACACAAGTTGATTGTTCCAAGCCGTGTGCGGTGCCCCCCTTCACCATAATCCACCTTGATCATAATGTAGTGGTGCTTAGGCGAAGCCCTGCGTCGGTAGCAATATCATCACCGTTATCACGCCGTCGTGCTGACGGAACTCTCCTGTGAAGCTCTGCTGGATCGGAGTTCGTGGGACGTCATCAAGCTGAATGTGTGCTAAACCCGGAGGTGCCGTACGTTCGGTACTTGGATCGGTCAGATCGTGAAGACGTACAAGTACATCAACCGCGTTCTCATAACGCTTCCGCTTACGGTCTATGAGGGTACGTAGACGATACTCTTCCCTCTCGTTGCTATGTATCATCATGATCTTGCGTGTGCGTAGGAATTTTTTTGAAATTACTACGTTCCCCAACATCTAGATACATCCATACCTGTGACAAGTAATTCGGAACGGAGGGAGTACACATTAATAGTGGCAGATCTCGGCGGGGTGGCGTTGTGGAGACTCGGAGTCCGATGCGCGGAGATGGATTCACGCAGGAGGAGGATGTTGTTTGACGTCATGGTGGCATCGTCGATGGCAGAGAGGCCTGGCAACATCGGCGCATTAGTTTCTACTGTGAAGATAGATTGGTGGAAGATGACGGTGATGACACAGAGAGTGTGTCGGACCAGTTTGTGCCCCAAACCCAGTATGTGACTTGGTTGGGGCCTCTGTCTTTAGATGTTAGGCATTTGTGCGATGTCTATTTGGTATTAAGCTCGGACTATCGCCACCCCTTCATCAGGTAGATAGGAGTAGCGACAGTTGTTGCTAGGATGATGGCTTCAGACTACCTAATATACTACTTTGTAAGATTATCGTAAATAATTAATAAAATGACTGCATGCATCATCGGCCGGAGGTAATCCTCCTTTTCTAAAAAAAACTATGCTACCAAATTGGTAATAATGGGATGAATAGATGAAGACTGAAGTGAAATTTGGGGAGGGAGATTGGGAATGATTCAAAGAAAAACTTACCTATGCAGCTTGCAGAGATTCAGGAGAATTCTGAGAAGGAGCTCATTTGCCTGTTGGCTGAGCTTGGGTCGCCGATGCCGCTACTAGCTGCATGTGGTTCTGATCCGTGGCCGCATGGTGCTGCTGTCCGGCCGTGGGCGACGATTGATGTGTGCCGGTCAGCATATCGACGTTGTGGGCGCTCGATTGGGGCGTGCTTATGTCTAGCGGTGTGGGCTGGGCCTATGTATAACTTCTTTTTCTTTGTATACAGCAGCGCTGGGAGGCCACGACCCAGTTCGGTCTTGTGATTTCCAAATTTGTTTTTTAGTCCTAAAAAAATCAAATTTGTTATTTTGTTCCCCTTCTCCCTCTTGCGTCGCCCCGGCGGACGACCCGGAGGGCGAACCCTAGCCGCCGGCCTCTTCTCCCCTTCTACTCCGCCGCCATCGCCGGCACGTGCCGTCGGGCGAAGCCCTGGTGGCGTCGGCGGCGGCAAGCATCTTCTAACCTCCACTCGGATCTAGGGGCTAGCGCGGGGCGGCCTTGATGCATGGAGCGTCGTGCTCGCATGGTGCCGGCGGTGCGGCATCTAGCATGTGCAGTGAAGACATGCGCGGCAGCATGGGCGCGAGCTCGCTATGTGGTGGTTGCGTGTGGCGTGGGTTGGGCCTCGATCTTGGTGCGATCCTGACGCCCGCAAAGCCTCTCTAATTTACCTTCGGTTTGCATGAAACGGATATCCAGACCTATCTGCGTACTGATTGGTACTGCATTGTCCAGACGGCTTAATGATGTCAACACATTATTTTTGGTCGTCTAAAAATAGAAACCGATGACGATTGACGGGCCCTGGCTGGGCTCCTAGGTCTGTACTCGGCAACTAGCACTCGATCGGATTGTTATCAAGAGAAAAGAAAAACCCTAGCTAGCACTCCGGATATAAACACTAATCGATCGAAATCACAAGAGCCAATTCGACGAACTCGCATTGGGATCAAACAGGGTGAGATGACGACATCCATGGACATCCCCGCGGAAGTCTTGGTGGGCATCCTACTGCGACTCCCTCCGAGCTCCCGGCGGCTGACCCACCTGGTCTGCCGGCAATGGCACAACATGGTCGACACGTGCACGGCGGAGATGCAGAGTCGCGCCAAGCCTCTCATCGTCATGCACGGGGCTCTGCACACATCGTGGACGACCTATCGACGGGGAGTCATAGAGTGCTCTGAAGTGGCGTCTCCACGTATCGCTCCCGCGAACGCGCAAACGTAATCATCGGCACCTGCAACGGCCTGATCCGCCTGTGCGACAATCAGGAGGTCGGCGATGCCATCTCTGTGATTAACCCGGTCACCCGTGAAAAGTTGTGTCTCCCGCCACTGTCGTCCATCACCGGCGCCCCAAGGAGGAGGTACATCGTGGGCTGGCACGAGGCGTATGGCTTCGGGTACCACCACCCAACGACCGGGTGACACAAGATCGTGCATGTGACGGCCTACAGTGGTAGGAAGGGAACTTCCCATCAGGTGATGCTGTGCGTTCATGACGCCACTCTGCTTCAACAGTGGCAGTGTCTAATGCTGTGAGTTCTGCTTCCATAGTTAACCTCGTTAATATGGTCTGCTTGCAAGACTTTCAGAAAACAACGCCACCATCAAGTGTAAAAACATAACCACTTGTGGCCTTAATCTCATCAGCATCAGATATATAGTTTGAGTCACTATAGCCCTCCAGTAATCTTGGATACCCGATGTAGTGAATCCCATAGCTCGCAGTGCCTTTCAAGTAGCGCATAACTCTCTCAAGTGCATGCCAATGATCATCTCTCGGTTTTAACACAAACCGACTCAGCTTGCTCACAGCAAAAGAGATGTCAGGCCTCGTGGCACTCGCCAAATACATAAGCGAGCCAATAATCTCAGAATACCTCTGTTGATCTCTAGCAATCCGTCAATTTTTTCAAAGCAACACACTAGCATCATATGAAGTTAGAGAAGGCATGTAGTCGATATACCCAAAACGACTCACTTGTGGGACTACTAAGTTGACGCGTCTCCTAAAAATACAAAAACTAAGTTGACGCGTATGTAAGGCTTTGTCAACTTATAGTCAACACATGGTTCTACCAGCAGTGCCGTTGGATGTCCATCCAACGGATGTCGTGCTTCTTTTTCAATCTCGGATATTCTTACTTTAGCTGACCAAAAAATGACTCCTCCCCCTGACATCTGGGGCGCACCGTTTTGAAGGGGGGCCTGTGGGCTGCTAAGTTGACGCGTACTAAGGGCTTTGTCAACTTAGTCAATATAAACGATTCTAGCTGCAGTGACCGTACGATCTTCATCCAACGGCCGTCGTGCTTCTTCAACCTCTGGTCTTCTTGCTCCATCCGCCCAAACCAGCGCCGGTTGTGCCGCGTGCTCCTGCCTCCCGTGGCCGGCTGTGATGCCGCGGAGGCCTCACCGCCCCCTACTACTCCCACCGCTGGCCAGGCCATCCCTCTACTCACCCACACCCCCTGTTATTCTGCGGCGACGACAGCCTCACACCACAGCCGAACCAGTGAAGCCCCGTACTCCTCTCCACGTGGGCATCCACTGCCGTGTCTTCCCCGGCTTCGTGTCATCCCCTTCCTAGGCCTCGCCGTCGTCCACCGCTCCGGTGCTCTTGGCGCGGCGTCGTCAACGTGGTAAAGGAACGACTTCCATCGGAAAAGTACTGTATGTGGAGAGGCTGACAGTTGGGTCCATGGCAGCAGCAAGGAAGTGCCTCCTTATTACGCGCAAAATAATTATTCCTCCACCTAACAGCAGGGACTCACCGGACGGACTACCGTATTTTGCGAAAAAATGTTCCCTCCTGACTGCTGGGACCCACCAGCTACATCTTCGCACGCAAGGAAGTGCGTCCATATTACGGACAAAAAAATTGTTTCGCCCCTGACTGCTGGGACCCACTAGCTACATTTTCGCATGCAAGGAAGTGTCTGACAGTCGAGACCCACCTGATCGAAGCGTACATAGCGTTGTCATTCTGGTCGGGAACGTGTACGTACATACTGGTCGATCGGTCTGTCTGCAGGCGCGCACGTAGCATATACACATATGTACAGCCAGGGTGCAAGAAAAAAATACGGCCACTTGCGTACATACAGACGGGTCTCGAGCACGTACTCGCGCATATATATATAGGATGGGTCTATTCTAATAACACTCTTAGACCCTTATTCTGATAACACCTCCTTATTCTGCTAACACTTCGATTGGAAAAATTCATCAGTGCGAACCCACCCTGAGCTGCACCAACAAAACAAAACTCCCAGCCCACCACCCATGCCCACCAACCCCCTGATCCGCTCCACCTTCCCTCCTCCTGCCCCCGAGCCGCCCCACACCACCAAAGCGATGCCGGAGCCCCACCCCACCACGTGTCGCCGGAGCCCCGCCCAACCACGCGCCAGCGGAGCCCCGCCCCGCCGCGCCACGCGCCGCTAGAGCCCCGCCGCACCACTCGCCGCGACTCCCCACTGCGTCACACCTCCTCCCGCCATGGCCAACACCTCCAGATTCCGGCTAGCCATGGCCTCCCCGCGACGCGCCGCCGATGGATCCAGCCATCCACGGCCTACTCGCGTCACGCCGCCAGTGGATCCAGCCATCCACGGCCTCCCTTGATGCGCCGTCGCCGGATCCAACCATCCCGAGCACCGCCCCGCCATGGTGGTTGGGCTTCCCTTGACCCCCCCTCCCTCCGGCACCGGCCAGCGCCACGCCCGGACCTGACCCCTCCCTGTTCCTCCATCTCCTCCCTCCCATCCCGCTGCATCTCTCCCCTGCTCTTCCTATCTGACGACAGCCCAAAATCCATGCCTCTCGAGCCGCCCCGGGGTCCTCCTCTCCTTCCACAGCCAAACGTAGGTCGGGCGCATTGTCTCCGACCTCCTTCGGCATCCACGGCCACGGCGCCACCCCCGGACATCGGCGCATGACGGTGAGCTTGTTCTACTCGCGTGAACTACAGAGGGGAACGGGATCTTTGCTCACGTGCCCCATCAGCGGAAGCTTCTTCTCTTCCGGCGAGGACAAGCGCCCTCGATCCGGCGTTTCCTCTCCTCACCGCCGTGCCCTTCTCAGTGTGGTGTTGTCCACCGCAGGGAGAGGGGAGAAAGTCCTAGCATCGGCCCTGTGTCATTCGAGCGGTGAAGCCGCCTTGCAGTTTGCGACATGTATGAGTGCAGTACGGTATTCGCGTTGGTGCAGCCCGCTGGCCTCCAGCAGGGGAAGCAGCTCTTTCTGTGGGCGAAGTGCAGCCCACGACGAGTCCCAATGCAGTTTGGTGCTCTTTGATTCTTCAGATTTCTTTTGTGCAGTTTTGTTTGGAGCTTCCCAGCCGCCCCATAGCCCCGGTGGTCTTCCACCTCCCTACTTCCATTCTCGGCGGCCGCCCCATAGCTGTGATGCACGGTTCCGGCCGCCATCCCCTCTCCACGCCGAAGCGCTGGACGTCAACAACACAACATCACCAGAGCTGAGCGCCCTCCTCTCTCTCCTTTCCTACTTCCTCCTCACCTCTCCCTCACATCTCGCTTGTGCCCGACAGGTGGCGCCATATCCATCTCAATCTTGTCCCTGCGCCTCTCCATGGACCCCGTTGGATAGTGACCTCCCTGACGAGCAAGTGCTGCAGCCCACTTTTTTATTTTTGCAACTCACATGTTAAAGTTTCTTTTGCAGTGCGTGTGTGCAGTTCGGTGTGAGCTCAAACGAAGACACAAATCAGTCCAGTATGTTCTCTGATGCAGAAAAATGGAGGAGAAACCAATTATAAAAAAGAAACACAAGACGCAGTTTGGTCTCTCTCGGTGGACTCTCTCTCCTGCTTACAGTTCTTTAAGAGTTTGATTGATGTCCTGCATTGTGGGTCATGGAGTTTGATTGATGTCTTAGTAAAGTTCATAAAGAATTGTCTGTTTAGATTTGCAATGCAGTGCACAATATAGAGGAGTTTACTTTTGTAAAAAAATTATACAGAGAAGTTCACTTTTTATTATTTTTTGGAGGAATTGTTTTGCAAAATATGGTGTATAATTTCTTAAAATCGATGCAGCTCACTAAGAACACCTTTGCGGTGCACGGGCAAGATGAACGCATAAAAAATTATGCAGCTCACTAACGTTATCCATGTAGCTCACTAATGTTGACCATGTAGTCCGGATGAATTTTAAAAAAAGGACAAAACAATTATGTAGTTTACTTCGATATATGTTGTGGTTCACTTGTCCTCGTCTTCGCGATCCTCTCTTATTCATAAAGTTAGAAAAAGACACACTAAATTATGCAGCTCGCTTACCCGTCCGATGCAGTGCAGTTTGCATTTTGAAGCAGTGCGGTCGGCCGTATGATGTTGTTCATCCCGTAAGTGCAAACAAATTGTCACGGAAGCGAAGAAAAGTAATGCGGTTCACTTCTTGATAGTGTTGTGGTTCATTTACACCCGATGTGAAGTGCACTCTACTTTCTCGTCCTTGAAAAAATTACGTTTGAATAAAAGAAACCATGAAGTTCTCTTACCCGTCCGATGCAGTGCGGTTTTTCATCCGATGCAGTGCGGTTTTCAGTCGGTTGAAGTACCCATGTCGATTTGGGTGTCGCGAAAAACAGAGTGTCCGTATTTCGGTAAATTTAAAACTGCTCTTAAACTGTAAGGAATTAAAGAGAGTGTTCTACATGAAAAAGTTGCGTCTCAATGATATCTTTCCAATGGCATATCATTTGAATCATTTCGACAACCAGTTTGTAAAAATTTAGTGAAAAACGGCCGCTGCCACTCGTCGTCCACGGCACGATTTTCAAAATGAACTTAAAACCGTAAGGAATCTCAAAATCATTTCTACATATGAAAGTTGCGTCTTGTCCATAGCTTTCCAACGACGTATTACACGCCTAGTTTTGACAAACGGTTAAAAAACTAGAGCGAAAACAGTACCAAAAATTTGAAAAAAATTGAAAAACAGAATTCCGTGATTTAGTAAATTTGAAACTGCTCTTAAACCGTAACGAATTAGAGAAATAAATAGATATAAAAAAGATGCGCATCGATGATATCTATCCAACGGTGTATCATTTGCTTCATTCCGACGAGCGGTTTAGAAAAAAATGCGAAAAAATGCTCGCTGCCACTCGTTGTGGGCTGCACCATTTTCAAAACTGCTCTTAAACCGTGAGTAATCTCGGAAAGTGTTCAACATGGCGAAGTTGCATCTAATTCATAGCTTTTCAACGATATATTATACGCCTCGTTCCGACAAACGGTTAAAAAACTAGAGCAAAAACAGTACCAAAAAAATACTACGTGCAGTTTTTTCCGACATGAAGTTCAATAGTCTCTGTAATGCAGTGCTCTTACTAAAGAAAGTGCAGTGCCCTTGCGTTGAGCATGCAGTGCGAAAGTGTTATCAGAATAACTATTCTGATAATATTATATATATATATATATCGGCCACGACTTGTGTACATGGAGAGGCAATGGACGGGAGCAACGGCGTCCTGTTCATCGGGCAGCGAACCGGCTGGGTCGGAACGAAGAAACATCGTCTTGTTCATGGGGAGGCAACGAAATACGTGGTGTTCATCGGGAGCCAACCGGCTTGGACGGAACAGCCAATGGAAACGAGGCCTGGCGTACCGCGGAATGGAGAAAACGGCCTTGTGTTCGACCGGCCACGGTCGAATTTCATCGGGAGGGGTCTAGCGTACTGCAAAACGGAGGAAAAAGACTTCTCTTGTACCTCCTACGGTCGAAACGGGGTCCAGTTGATCGGGAGGGGTGTGGCGTACCACAAAACGGAGGAAACAAACTTGTGTTGGAGCGCTACGGTCGAAACGGGGGGGGGGGGGCCCTGTTCACCGGGGGGGGGGGGGGGGGGGGGGGGGGGTCCTGTTCATCGGGAGGGGTGTGGCGTATCACAAAACGGGACTCCACGGGATACTGTTCATCTCCACCGTCGACCTCCTCCAGCCTTCATGGGCTACTGTTCATCCACCGTTGACCTCCTCCAGCCTCCACCTGCGACTGTTCATCCACGGGCTCCTGTTCATCCAGCCTCCAACGCTCCTCCACCGGCTACTGTTCAACCAGCCCTCTCCACGGGGTCCTGTTGAACCACCCCTCCACGGGCTACTGTTCATCCAGCCCTCCACCGGCTAATTTTCAACCAGCCCTCCACGGGGTCCTGTTCATCCAGCCCTCCATGGGGTCCTGTTCATCCACCCCAACCGGCTCGATCAATCGGGGTCCTGTTCATCTAGCTGCAACGACATCTACTACCACGGGGTCCTGTTCATCCAACCCCCCACCGGGAACTGTTTATCCAACCCCCCCAGACAACGCTCACTGTTCATCCAGAGGCAGCATCAATCGGCTTCAGTTAGCAGCAGTAGTGAAGGAATCACTCGGATTCAGTTAACAACAAGGGATCAATCGCTCGGGTTCAGTAACGTAGCTAGTGTTGGGGAACGTAGCAGAAATTCAAAATTTTCTACGCAACACCAAGATCAATCTATGGAGTAATCTAGCAACGAGGAAAGGGGAGTGCATCTACATACCCTTGTAGATCGCTAAGCGGAAGCGTTCAAGTGAACAGGGTTGGTGGAGTCGTACTCGTCGTGATTCAAATCACCGGAGATCCTAGTGCCGAACGGACGGCACCTCCGCGTTCAACACACGTGCAACCCGGTGACGTCTCCTACGCCTTGATCCAGCAAGGGGAGAAGGAGAGGTTGGGGAAGAGTTCATCCAGTAGCAGCACGACAGCGTGATGGTGGTGGAGGAGCGTGGCAATCCTGCAGGGCTTCGCCAAGCACCGCGGGAGAGGAGGAGGGAGAGAGGCAGGGCTGCGCCATGGAGAGGTCAAAACTCATCTGTTGGCAGCCCCAAAGTCCTCAAGTATATATAGGGGAGAGGGAGGGGGTGCGCGCCCTTTAGGGTATCCACCCCAAGGGGTGCGGCAGCCCCAAACCCATCTAGGGTGGCAGCCAAGGGGGGGAGGGGGGAAACTTGCCCCCCAAGCTAGGTGGAGGCGCCCCCTCCCCAAACCCTAGGCGCCTTGGGCCCTTGTGGGGGGTGCACCAGCCCACCTGGGGCTGGTCCCCTCCCACACTTGGCCCATGCAGCCCTCCGGGGCTGGTGGCCCCACTTGGTGGACCACCGGGCCCCTCCCGGTGGTCCCGGTACATTACCGATAAAACCCGAAACTTTTCCGGCGACCAAAACAGGACTTCCCAGATATAAATCTTTACCTCCGGACCATTCCGGAACTCCTCGTGACGTCCGGGATCTCATCCAGGACTCCGAACAACATTCGGTAACCACATATATCTATTCCCTATAACCCTAGCGTCATCGAACCTTAAGTGTGTAGACCCTACGGGTTCGGGAACCATGCAGACATGACCGAGACAACTCTCCGGCCAATAACCAACAGCGGGATCTGGATACCCATGTTGGCTCCCACATGTTCCACGATGATCTCATCGGATGAACCACGATGTCAAGGATTCAATCAATCCCGTATACAATTCCCTTTGTCTAGCGGTACGATACTTGCCCGAGATTCGATCGTCGGTATCCCGATACCTTGTTCAATCTCATTACCGGCAAGTCTCTTTACTCATTCCATAACACATCATCCCGTGATCAACTCCTTGGTCACATTGTGCACATTATGATGATGTCCTACCGAGTGGGCCCAGAGATACCTCTCCGTTACACGGAGTGACAAATCCCAGTCTCGATTCGTGCCAACCCAACAGATACTTTCGGAGATACCTGTAGTGTACCATTATAGCCACCCAGTTACATTGTGACGTTTGGCACACCCAAAGCACTCCTACGGTATCCGTGAGTTGCACAATCTCATGGTCTAAGGAAATGATACTTGACATTAGAAAAGCTTTAGCATACGAACTACACGATCTTTGTGCTAGGCTTAGGATTGGGTCTTGTCCATCACATCATTCTCCTAATGATGTGATCCTGTTATCAACGACATCCAATGTCCATGATCAGGAAACCGTAACCATCTATTGATCAACGAGCTAGTCAACTAGAGGCTTACTAGGGACATGGTGTTGTCTATGTATCCACACATGTATCTGAGTTTCCTATCAATACAATTCTAGCATGGATAATAAACGATTATCATGAACAATGAAATATATAATAATAACTAATTTATTATTGCCTCTAGGGCATATTTCCAACAGTCTCCCACTTGCACTAGAGTCAATAATCTAGTTCACATCGCCATGTGATTAACACTCCCAGGTCACATCGCCATGTGACCAACATCCAAAGTGTTTACTAGAGTCACTAATCTAGTTCACATCACTATGTGATTAATACTCAATGAGTTCTGGGTTTGATCATGTTATGCTTGTGAGAGAGGTTGTAGTCAACGGGTCTTGCCATATTCAGATCCCTATGTACTTCGCAAAACTTTATGTCATATCATAGATGCTGCTACCATGTTCCACTAGGAGCTATTCCAAATTGTTGCTCCATTATACGTATTCGGTATCTCTACTCAGAGCTATCTGGATAGGTGTTAAGCTTGCATCGACGTAACTCTTTACGTCAAACTCTTTATCACCTCCATAACCGAGAAACATTTCCTTATTCCTTTAAGGATAATTTTGACCGCTATCTGGTGATCTACTCCTAGATCACCTTTGTACCCTCTTGCCAGACATGTGGCAAGTCACACATCTGGTGCGGCACTCAGCATGGCATACCGTATCGAGCCTATGAAAAAAGCATAGGGGACGACCTTCGTCCCTCCTGTTTCTTCTGCCGTGGTCAATCTTCGAGTCTTACTCAACTTCACACCTTACAACTCAGGTGAGAACCCCTTCTTTGACTGATCTATTTTGAACTCTTTCAAAAACATGTCAAGGTGTGCGTTCTTTGAAAGTATCATCAGGTGTCTTGATCTATTTCTATAGATCTTGATGCCCAATATGTAAGCAGCTTTATCCAGGTCTTCCTTTGAAAATCACTCTTCAAACAACCGTTTATGCTTTTCAGAAATTCTACATTATTTCAGATCAACAATATGTCATCCACATATACTTATCAAAAATATTGTAGTGCTCCCACTCACTTTCTTGTAAATACAAGTTTCTAGCAAACATTGTATAAACCTAAAAGCTTTGATCACTCCATCAAAACATATATTCCGATTCCGAGATGCTTGCTCTAGTCCATAGAAGGATTGCTGGAGCCAGCATACCTTTTAGCATCCTTAGGATCGACAAAACCTTTTGTTGTATCACATACAACTTTTCTTACGAAAACTGGTAAGAAAACTTGTTTTGACATCCATCTGTAAGATTTCATAATCGAAAAATACAGCTAATGCTATCATGATTCCGACAGACTTAAGCATCGTTACGGGTGAGAAATTCTCATCATAGTCAACTCCTTGAACTTGTGAAAAGACTCTTTCCCACAAGTCGAGCTTCATAGACGGCAACATTACCGCCCACGTCCGTCTTCTTCTTAAAGATCCATTTATTCTCAATGGCTTGCCGATCATCGGCCAAGTCCACCAAAGTCCATACTTTGTTCTGATACATGGATCCTATCTCGGATTTCATGGCTTCTAACCATTTGTCGGAATACGGGCCCACCATCGCTTCTCCATAGCTCGTAGCTTCATTGTTGTCTAACAACATGATATCTAAGACATGATTACCATACCACTCAGGAGTAGTACATATCCTTGTCGACCTATGAGGTTCGATAGCAACTTGATCCGAAGCTTCATGATCACTATCATTAACTTCCTATTCAACAGACGTAGGCTCCACAGAAAACATCTTTCTGTGTTGCATCACTCTCTGGTTGAAATAAAGGTTCGACAACCTCATCAAGTTCTATCTTCCTCCCACTCAATTCTTTCGAGAGAAACTCCTCCTCGAGAAAGGACCCGTTCTTAGCGACAAACAATTTTCCCTCGGATCTGAGATAGAAGGTATACCCAACTGTCACCTTTGGGTATCCTATGAAGATGTGTTTGTCCGGTTTGGGTTCGAGCTTCTCCGGCTGAAGCCTTAAGCATCGCAGCCCCAAACATTAAGAAACGACAACTTTGGTTTCTTGCCAAACCAATGTTCATACAACGCCGTCTCATCAGACTTAGATGGTGTCCTATCTAAAGTGAATGCAGCTGTCTCTAATGCATAACCTCAAAATGAAAAACGATAGATTGGTAAGAGACATCATAGATCGCACCATATCTCATAGGGTTTGATTACGACCTCCAGACACACCATTACAACTGTGGTGTTCCAGGTGGCTTCAACTGTGAAACAATTCCACAATGTCTTAAGTGATTTTCCAAACTCATAACTCGGAAAATCCCCTTTTGATCAGATCGTAGGAACATGATTTTATTGTTATGATGATTCTTAACTACACTCTGAAATCGCTTGAACTTTTCAAACGTTTCAGACTTGTGCTTCATTAAGTAAATATACCTATATCTACTCAAATCGTCAGTGAAGATGAGAAAATAGCGATATCCACCGCACGCTTCAATTCTCATTAGATCACATGCATCAGCATGCATGATTTCCAACAAGTCAGTTGCCCGTTTCATTGTACCTGAAAACGGGGTCTTAGTCATCCTGCCCATGAGGCATGGCTCGCATGTGTCAAGCAATTCAAAATCAAGTGACTCCAAACATCCATCGACATGGAGTTTCTTCATGCATCTTATGCCAATATGACCTAAGCGGCAGTGCCACAAGAAAGTGGTACTATCATTATTAACTCTACATCTTTTGGCGTGAACATGTGTATCACCACGACCGAGATTCAATGAACCATTCACATAGGGTGCATGACCATGAAAGGTATCATTCATGTAAACAGAATAACCATTATTCTCTAACTTAATGAATGACCGTATTGCAATGAACATGATCTAATCATATTCATGCTCAACGTAGACACCTGATAACATTTATCTAGGTTCAATACTAATCCCGAAGGCAGATGGAGCGTGCGATGGTGATCTCATCAACTTTGGAAATACTTCCAACACACATCGTCACCTCGCCCTTAGCCAGTCTCCGTTTAGTCCGTAGCTTTTGCTTCAAGTCACCAGTAATAGTAACTGAACCGGTATCCAATACCCAGGTGCTACCAGGAGTACTAGCGAGGTACACATTAATAACATGTATATACTTTGTTGAAGTTGCCAGCCTTCTTATCTACCATGCATTTGGGGTAATTCCGCTACTAGTGACCGCCCCCTTTACAATAGAAGCACTTAGTCTCGGGTTTGGGTTCAACCTTGGGTTCCTTCACTGGAGCGGCAACTGGTTTGCCATCCATGAAGTTTCCCTTCTAGCCCTTGCCCTTCTTGAAACCAGTGGTCTTGTTAAACCATCAACACTTGATGCTCCTTCTTTGATTTCTACCTTTTGCGGTCTTAAGCACCGCGAACAGCTCCGGGATCAACTCCATCCCTTGCATGTCATAGTTCATCACGAAGATCTAGTAGCTTAGTGGTAGTGGCTAGAGAACTCTATCAATCACTATCTTATCTGGAAGTTTAACTCCCACTTGATTTAAGCGATTGTAGCACCCAGACATTATGAGCACATGCTCACTAGCTGAGCTATTCTCCTCCATCTTGTGGGCAAAAGAACTTGTCAGAGGTCTCACACCTCTCAACACGGGCATGAGCCTGAAATCCCAATTTCAGCTCTTGGAACATCTCATATGTTCTATGGCGTTCAAAACGTCATTGGAATCCCGATTTTAAGCCGTAAAGTATGGTGCGCTAAACTATCAAGTAGTCATCAGGATGTGTCTGTTAGGTGTTCACAACATCCATAGACGACATTGTAGGGGTTTGCACATCGAGCGGTGCATCAAAGACGTATGCCTTCTGTGTAGCAGTGAGGACACTCCTCGGACTACGGACCTAGTCCGCATCAGTGCTTACAATATCTTTCAACTTGGTCTTTCTCTAGGAACGTATTCAAACAGGGAGCTACAACGTGAGCTATTTATCTACAACATATTTGCAAAGACAATTTAGACTATGTTCATGATAATTGAGTTCATTTAATGAACTCCCACTCAGATAGACATCCCTCTAGTCATCTAAGTGAAACATGATACGAGTCAACTAGGCCGTGTCCGATCATCACGTGAGACGGACTAGTCAACATCGGTGAACATCTTCATGTTGATCGTATCTTCTATAGGACTCATGCTCGACCTTTCGGTCTTCCGTGTTCCGAGGCCATGTCTGTACATGCTAGGCTCGTCAAGTCAACCTATGTGTTTTTGCTGTGTAAATCTGGCTTACACCCGTTGTATTCGAACGTTAGAATCTATTACACCCGATCATCACGTGGTGCTTCGAAACAACGAACCTTCGCAACGGTGCACAGTTAGGGGGAACACCTTTCTTGAAATTTTAGTGAGGGATCATCTTATTTAAGCAACCGTCGTTCTTAAGCAAATAAGATGTAAAAGATGATAAACATCACATGCAATCAAATAGTGACATGATATGGCCAATATCATTTTGCTCCTTTTGATCTCCATCTTCGGGGCTCCATGATCATTGTTGTCACCGGCATGACACCATGATCTCCATCATCATGTCTTCTTGAAGTTGTCTCGTCATCTATTACTTCTACTACTATGGCTAACGCTTTAGCAATAAAGTAAAGTAATTACATGACGTTTATGTTGACACGCAGGTCATAAATAAATAAAGACAACTCTTATGGCTCCTGCCAGTTGTCATACTCATCGACATGCAAGTCGTGGTTCCTATTACAAGAACATGATCAATCTCATACATCACATATATCATTCATCACATCCTTTTTGGCCATATCACATCACAAGGCATATGCCGCAAAAACAAGTTAGACGTCCTCTAATTGTTGTTGCAAATTTTTTACGTGGCTGCTATAGGTTTCTAGCAAGAACGTTTCTTACCTACGCGACAACCACAACGTGATATGCCAATTTCTTTTACCCTTCATAAGGACCCTTTTCATCGAATTCGATCCGACTAAAGTGGGAGAGACAGACACCCGCTAGCCACCTAATGCAACTAGTGCATGTCAGTCGGTGGAACCAGTCTCACGTAAGAGTACGTGTAAGGTCGGTCCGGGCCGCTTCATCCCACGATGCCGCCGAATCAAGATAAGACTAGTAATGGCAAGCAAATTGACAAAATCGACGCCCACAACAACTTGTGTTCTACTCGTGCATAGAAACTACGCATAGACCTAGCTCATGATGCCACTGTTGGGGAACGTAGCAAAAATTCAAAATTTTCTACGCAACACCAAGATCAATCTATGGAGTAATCTAGCAATGAGGAAAGGGGAGTGCATCTACATACCCTTGTAGATCTCTAAGCGGAAGCGTTCATGTGAACGGGGTTGATGGAGTCGTACTCGTCGTGATTCAAATCATCGGAGATCCTAGTGCCAAATGGACGGCACCTCTGTGTTCAACACACGTGCAGCCCGGTGATGTCTCCTACGCCTTGATCCAGCAAGGGGAGAAGGAGAGGTTGGGGAAGACTCCATCCAGCAGCAGCACGACGGCGTGGTGGTGGTGGAGGAGCGTGGCAATCCTGCAGGGCTTCGCCAAGCACCGCGGGAGAGGAGGAGGGAGAGAGGCAGGGCTGCGCCATGGAGAGGTCAAAACTCATCTGTTGGCAGCCCCAAAGTCCTCAAGTATATATAGGGGAGAGGGAGGGGGTGCGCGCCCTTTAGGGTATCCACCCCAAGGGGTGCGGCAGCCCCAAACCCATCTAGGGTGGCAGCCAAGGGGGGGAGAGGGGAAACTTGCCCCCCAAGCTAGGTGGAGGCGCCCCCTCCCCAAACCCTAGGCGCCTTGGGCCCTTGTGGGGGGGTGCACCAGCCCACCTGGGGCTGGTCCCCTCCCACACTTGGCCCATGCAGCCCTCCGGGGCTGGTGGCCCCACTTGGTGGACCACCGGGACCCTCCCGGTGGTCCCGGTACATTACCGATAAAACCCGAAACTTTTCCGGCGACCAAAACAGGACTTCCCATATATAAATATTTACCTCCGGACCATTCTGGAACTCCTCATGACGTCCGAGATCTCATCCGGGACTCCGAACAACATTGGTAACCACGTATATCTATTCCCTATAACCCTAGCGTCATCGAACCTTAAGTGTGTAGACCCTACGGGTTCGGGAACCATGCAGACATGACCGAGACAACTCTCCGGCCAATAACCAATAGCGGGATCTGGATACCCATGTTGGCTCCCACATGTTCCATGATGATCTCATCGGATGAACCACGATGTCAAGGATTCAATCAATCCCGTATACAATTCCCTTTGTCTAGCGTACGATACTGCCCGAGATTCGATCGTCGGTATCCCGATACCTTGTTCAATCTCGTTACCGGCAAGTCTCTTTACTCGTTCCGTAACACATCATCCCGTGATCAACTCCTTGGTCACATTGTGCACATTATGATGATGTCCTACCGAGTGGGCCCAGAGATACCTCTCAGTTACACGGAGTGACAAATCCCAGTCTCGATTCGTGCCAACCCAACAGATACTTTCGGAGATACCTGTAGTGTACCTTTATAGCCACCCAGTTACATTGTGACGTTTGGCACACCCAAAGCACTCCTACGGTATCCGGGAGTTGCACAATCTCATGGTCTAAGGAAATGATACTTGACATTAGAAAAGCTTTAGCATATGAACTACACGATCTTTGTGCTAGGCTTAGGATTGGGTCTTGTCCATCACATCATTCTCCTAATGATGTGATCCCGTTATCAACGACATCCAATGTCCATGGTCAGGAAACCATAACCATCTATTGATCAACGAGCTAGCCAACTAGAGGCTTACTAGGGACATGGTGTTGTCTATGTATCCACACATGTATCTGAGTTTCCTATCAATACAATTCTAGCATGGATAATAAATGATTATCATGAACAATGAAATATATAATAATAACTAATTTATTATTGCCTCTAGGGCATATTTCCAACAGCTAGTGCAATCGCTCGGGTTCAGTTAGAGCCCAACGCCTCGCTCAGGTTCAGTTAGAGCGCAACGGCTCGCACACATGCGCTTACGTGTATGAGAGAAACGCGCATCACTCGGCCCCCGACCACCCACCGTAACCGGGAACTCCCCGATATTTTCCTCGTCCTCGCTTCTACCACGGTTTTTTCCGTCATGGACGGCCCAAAGAATGTCATGCAGCTGCGTCTCCGGCCCGCCCAGGACGAAAAGCCCATTTTATGTCATGATTTTTTCATAGAAGTAGGAGCCGACCACATCTATGATGATACCGGGTTTTGTCACAAGTATCGTCATAGAAGTGTCATAAGCATGATAGAAAAAAAATCGTTCGGCCCAAAATGTCACGGATGTGTCTTTTTTTGTAGTGAGTAGTGTCAACATTGTCACAAAAAGAACTAGGACCAGCAAGATCTTTCTCCAACCACCGATGGTTGATATGTCTCCAACGTATCTATAATTTTTTTATTGTTCCATGCTATTATATAATCCGTTTTGGATGTTTATGGGCTTTATTATACACTTTTATATTATTTTTGGGACTAACCTATTAACCGGAGGCCCAGCCCAAATTGCTATTTTTTTTTCCTATTTCAGTGTTTCGAAGAAAAGGAATATAAAACAGAGTCCAAACGGAATGAAACCTTTGGGAGAGTTATTTTTGGAACGGAAGCAATCCAGGAGACTTGGAGTTGACGTCAAGGAAGCTTCGAGGTGGCCACGAGGCAGGGAGGTGCGCCTGCCCCCTGGGTGCGCCCCCACCCTCCTGGGCCCATCGTGGCTCCCCTGATCGACTTCTTTCGCCTATATATGTCCATATACACTAAAAACTTCGGGGAACAGAATAGATCGGGAGTTCTGCCGTCAGAAGCCTCCGTAGCCACCGAAAACCAATCTAGACCCATTCCGGCACCCTGCCGGAGTGGGGAATCCCTCTCCAGTGGCTATCTTCATCATCCCGGCGCTCTCCATGACGAGGAGGGAGTAGTTCACCCTCGGGGCTGAGGGTATGTACTAGTAGCTATGTGTTTGATCTCTCTCTCTCTCTCGTGTTCTTGAGTCGGTATGATCTTGATGTATGGCGAGCTTTGCTATTATATTTGGATCTTACGATGTTTCTCACCCTCTACTCTCTTGTGATGAATTGAGTTTTCCCTTTGAAGTTATCTTATCGGATTGAGTCTTTAAGGATTTGAGAACACTTGATGTATGTCTTGCATGTGCTTGTCTGTGGTAACTGATATGTCTCCAACGTATCTATAATTTTTGATTATTCCATGCTATATTATCTACTGTTTTGGACATTATTGGGCTTTATTATCCACTTTTATATTATTTTTGGGACTAACCTATTAACCGGAGGCCCAGCCCAGAATTGCTGTTTTTTGCCTGTTTTAGGGTTTTGAAGAAAAGGAATATCAAACTGAGTCCAAACGGAATGAAACCTTCGGGAACGTGATTTTCTCAACGAACAAGACCCGGGACACTTGGACCCTACGTCAAGAAATAAAACAGGAGGCCACGAGGTAGGGAGACGCGCCCACCCCCACCAGGCACGCCCTCCACCCTCGTGGGCCCCCTGTTGCTCCACCGACGTACCCCTTACTCCTATATATATCCACGTACCCCCAAACGATCAAAACAGGAGCCAAAACATTAATTCCACCGCCGTAACTTTCTGTATCCATGAGATACCATCTTGGGGCCTGTTCCAGAGCTCCGCCAGAGGGGGCATCGATCACGAAGGGCTTCTACATCAACACCATAGCCCTCCGATGAAGTGTGAGTAGTTCACCTCAGACGTACAGGTCCATAGTTAGTAGCTAGATGGCTTCTTCTCTCTTTTTGGATCTCAATACAATGTTCTCCCCCTCTTTTGTGGAGATCTATTCGATGTAATCTTCTTTTTGCGGTGTGTTTGTTCAGACCGATGAATTGTGGGTTTATTATCAAGTCTATCTATGAATAATATTTGAATCTTCTCTGAATTCTTTTATGTATGATTGGTTATCTTTGCAAGTCTCTTCGAATTATCAGTTTGGTTTGGCCTACTAGATTGATCTTTCTTGCAATGGGAGAAGTGCTTAGCTTTGGGTTCAATCTTGCGGTGTCCTTTCCCGGTGACAGTAAGGGAAGCAAGGCACGTATTATATTGTTGCCATCGAGGATAACAAGATGGGGTTTTCTTCATATTGCATGAGTCTATCCCTCTACATCATGTCATCTTGCTTAAGGTGTTACTCTGTTCTTAACTTAATACTCTAGATGCATGCTGGATAGTGGTCGATGAGTGGAGTAATAGTAGTAGATGCAGGCAGGAGTCGGTCTACTTGTCTCAGACGTGATGCCTATATACATGATCATACCTAGATATTCTCATAACTATGCTCAATTCTGTCAATTGCTCAACAGTAATTTGTTCACCCACCGTAGAATACTTATGCTCTTGAGAGAAGCCACTAGTGAAACCTATGGCCCCCGGGTCTATCTTTATCATATTGATCTCCTACTACTTAGTTATTTCCTTTGCTATTTACTCTGCCTTTATTTTACTTTGCATCTTTTATCATAAAAATACCAAAAATATTATCTTATCATATCTATCAGATCCCACTGTCGTAAGTGGCCCTATAGGGATTGACAACCCCTATTTGCGTTGGTTGCGAGGATTTATTTGTTTTGTGCAGGTGTGAGGGACTCGCGCGTAGCCTCCTACTGGATTGATACCTTGGTTCTCAAAAACTGAGGGAAATACTTACGCTACTTTGCTGCATCATCCCTTCCTCTTCGGGGAAAACCAACGCAGTGCTCAAGAGGTAGCAAGAAGGATTTCTTGCGCCGTTGCCGGGGAGGTCTACGCAAAAGTCAACATACCAAGTACCCATCACATACCCTTATCTCCCGCATTACATTATTTGCCATTTGCCTCTCGTTTTCCGCTCCCCCACTTCACCCTTGCCGTTTTATTCGCCCTCTCTCTCTATCCTCCCTCTATATTTGCCTCTTTTTGTTCGCTTGTGTGTTAGTTTGCTTGCTTGTCATGATGGCTCAAGATAATACTAAATTGTGTGACTTCACCAATACCAACAACAATGATTTTATTAGCACTCCGATTGCTCCTCTTACCGATGCTGAATCTTGTGAAATTAATACTGCCTTGCTGAATCTTGTCATGAAAGATCCGTTCTCCGGCCTTCCTAGTGAAGATGTCGCTACCCATCTTAATAGCTTCATTGATTTGTGTGAGATGCAAAAGAAGAAATATGTGGATAATGATATTGTTAAATTGAAGCTATTTCCTTTTTCGCTTAGAGATCGTGCTAAAGCTTGGTTTTCGTCTTTGCCTAAAAATAGTATTGATTCATGGAACAAGTGCAAAGATGCTTTTATCTCTAAGTATTTTCCTCCCGCTAAGATCATCTCTCTTAGAAACGATATTATGAATTTTAAGCAACTTGATCATGAACATGTTGCACAAGCTTGGGAGAGAATGAAACTAATGATACGTAATTGCCCTACTCATGGTTTAAATTTGTGGATGATTATACAAAACTTTTATGCTGGATTGAATTTTGCTTCTAGAAATCTTTTAGATTCGGCCGCGGGAGGCACTTTTATGGAAATCACTTTAGGAGAAGATACTAAACTCCTAGATAATATTATGGTTAATTATTCTCAATGGCATACTGAAAGATCTACTAATAAAAAGGTGCATGCAATAGAAGAAATTAATGTTTTGAGTGGAAAGATGGATGAACTTATGAAATTATTTGCTAATAAGAGTGTTTCTTCTGATCCTAATGATATGCCCTTGTCTACTTTGATTGATAATAATAATTAATCTATGTATGTGAATTTTGTTGGTAGGAACAATTTTGGTAACAACGCGTACAGAGGAAATTTCAATCCTAGGCCTTACCCTAGTAATCCCTCAAATAATTATGGTAATTCCTACAACAATTCTTATGGAAATTATAATAATATGCCCTCTGATTTTGAATCTAATATTAAAGAATTTATTACTTCGCAAAAGAATTTTAATGCTATGATTGAAGAAAAATTGCTTAAGATTGATGATTTGGCTAGGAACGTTGATAGAATTACTCTTGATGTTGATTCTTTGAAACTTAGATCTATTACACCTAAGCATGATATCAATGAGTCTCTCAAAGCCATGAGAATTTCCATTGATTACTGCAAAGAAAGAACCGCTAGGATGCATGCTAAGAAAGATGCTTTTATAAGAGCGTGTTCTTCTAGTTCCTATGAAAATAAAGATGAAGATCTAAAAGTTATTGATGTGTCCCCTATTAAATCTTTGTTTTGCAATATGAATCTTGATAATGATGGGACTTAATATGATCCACCTTTACCTAGAAGGCGTTCCAAGAATTCGGAATTTGTTGATCTTGATGCTAAAATTGATAAAAGTGGGATTGGAGAAATTAAAACCCTCGATGTTGCTAAACCCACTATTATGGATTTCAAGGAATTTAACTATGAAAATTGATCTTTGATTGATTGTATTTCCTTGTTGCAATCCGTGCTAAATTCTCCTCATGCTTATAGTCAAAATAAAGCGTTTACTAAACATATCGTTGATGCCTTGATGCAATCTTATGAAGAAAAACTTGAATTGGAAGTTTTATCCCTAGAAAACTTATGATGAGTGGGAACCAACTATTAAAATTAAAATTAAAATTAAAGATCATGAATGCTATGCTTTATGTGATTTGGGTGCTAGTGTTTCCACGATTCCTAAGACTTTGTGTGATTTGTTAGGTTTCCGTGATTTTGATGATTGCTCTCTAAACTTGCACCTTGCGGATTCCACTATTAAGAAACCTATGGGAAGAATTAATGATGTTCTTATTGTTTCAAATAGGAATTATGTGCCCGTAGATTTTATTGTTCTTGACATAGATTGCAATCCTTCATGTCCTATTATTATTGGTAGACCTTTCCTTAGAACGATTGGTGCAATTATTGATATGAAGGAAGGAAATATTAGATTCCAATTTACATTAAGGAAAGGCATGGAACACTTTCCTAGAAAGAAGATTAAATTACCTTATGAATCTATTATGAGAGCCACTTATGGATTGCCTATCAAAGATGGCAATACCTAGATCTATTCTTGCTTGTTATGCCTAGCTAGGGGCGTTAAACGATAGCGCTTGTTGGGAGGCAACCCAATTTTATTTTTATTACTTGCTTTTTTCTCCTGTTTAGTAATAAATAATTTATCTAGCCTCTGTTTTGGTTGTGTTTTTTGTGTTTAATTAGTGTTTGAACCAAGTAGAACCGTTGGGAAGACTTGGGGAAAGTCTTGTTGAACTTGCTGTAAAAAACAGAAACTTTAGTGCTCACGAGAACTTCTGTAATTTTTATTTGGAGAGTGCTATTTAGTTAATTATTTTTTCAGATGATTAATACATAAATTCCTCACGTCCAGAAATTTATTTTGGAATTTTTGGGGTTCCATATCTTGCGCTAGCTACAGATTACTACAGACTGTTCTGTTTTTGACAGATTCTGTTTTTCGTGTGTTGTTTGCTTATTTTGATGAATCTATGGCTAGTAAAATAGTTTATAAACCATATAGAAGTTGGAATACAGTAGGTATAACAAAAATATAAATAAAGAATGAGTTCATTACACTACCTTGAAGTGATCTTTTATTTTCTTTCGCTAATGGAGCTCACGAGATTTTCTACTTTAAGTTTTGTGTTGTGAAGTTTTCAAGTTTTGGGTAAAGATTTGATGGATTATGGAACAAGGAGTGGCAAGAGGCTAAGCTTGGGGATTCCCATGTCACCCCCAAGATAATCTAATGACACTTAAAAGCCAAAGCTTGGGTATGCCCCGGAAGGCATCCCCTCTTTCGTCTACTTCTATCGGTAACTTTATTTGGAGCTATATTTTTATTCGCCACATGATATGTGTTTTGCTTGGAGCGTCTTGTATGATTTGAGTCTTTGATTTTTAGTTTACCACAATCATCCTTGCTGTACACCCCTTTTGAGAGAGCCATACATGATTTGGAATTTGTTAGAATACTCTATGTGCTTCGCTTATATCTTTTGAGTTATATAATTTTGCCCTAGTACTTCACTTATATCTTTTAGAGCGCGGTAGTGGATTTGTTTTATAGAAACTATTGATCTCTCATGCTTCACTTAGATTATTTTGAGAGTCTTAATAGCATGGTAATTTTCTTAAAATCCTAATGCGCTAGGTATTCAAAGTTAGTAAAATTTTCTTAAGAGTGTTTTGAATACTAAGAGAAGTTTGATGCTTGATGGTTGTTTTGAGATATGGAGGTAATAATATCAAAGTCGTGCTAGTTGAGTAGTTGTGAAATTGAGAAATGCTTGTGTTGAAGTTTGCAAGTCCTGTAGCATGCATGTATGGTAAACGTTATGCAACAAATTTGAAACATGACGTGTTATTTGATTGTCTTCCTTATGAGTGGCGGTCGGGGACGAGCGATGGTCTTTTCCTACCAATCTATCCCCCTAGGAGCATGCGCGTAGTACCGAGGTTTTTGATGACTTGTATATTTTTGCAATAAGTATGTGAGTTATTTATGACTAATGTTGAGTCCATGGATTATACGCACTCTCACCCTTCCATCCTTGCTAGCCTCTTCGGTACCGTGCATTGCCCTTTCTCACATTGAGAGTTGGCACAAACTTCGCCGGTGCATCCAAACCCCGTGATATGATACGCTCTTTCACACATAAACCTCCTTATATCCTCCTCAAAACAGCCACCATACCTACCTATTATGGCATTTCCATAGCCATTCCGAGATATATTGCCATGCAACTTTCCATCATTTCGTTCATCATGACACATGCATCATTGTCATATTGCTTAGCATGATCATGTAGTTGACATAGTATTTGTGGCAAAGCCACCATTCATAATTCTTTCATACATGTCACTCTTGGTCCATTGCATATCCCGGTACACCGCCTGAGGCATTCATATAGAGTCATCTTTTGTTCTAGTATCGAGTTGTAATCATTGAGTTGTAAATAAATAGAAGTGTGATGATCATCATTTTCTAGAACATTGTCCCAAGTGAGGAATAAATAAACAAAGAGAAAGGCCATAAAAAATAGAAGGCCCAAAATAAGAAAGGCCATAAAAAAAGAGAAGGCCTAAAGAAGAAAAAAAGAAAAAAAGAGAGAAAAAGAGAGAAGGGACAATGTTACTATCCTTTGCCACACTTGTGCTTCAAAGTAGCACCATAATCTTCATGTTAGAGAGTCTCTTGTTTTGTCACTTTCATATACTAGTGGGAATTTTTCATTATAGAACTTGGCTTGTATATTCCAACAATGGGCATCCTCAAAGTGCCCTAGGTCTTCGTGAGCAAGCAAGTTGGATGCACACCCACTTAGTTTCTTTTGTTGAGCTTTCATAGATTTATAGCTCTAGTGCATCCGTTGCATGCCAATCCCTACTCCTTGCATTAACATCAATCCGTGGGCATCTCCATAGCCCATTGATTAGCCTCGTTGATGTGAGACTTTCTCCTCTTTTGTCTTCTCCACATAACCCCCCTCATTATATTCTATTCCACCCACAGTGCTATGTCCATGGCTCGCGCTCATATATTGCGTGAAAGTTTATAGGTTTGAGATTACTAAAGTATGAAACAATTGCTTGGCTTGTCATCGGGGTTGTGCATAATGAGAGCATTCTTGTGTGATGAAGATGAAACATGACTAAACCATATGATTTTGTGGGGATGAACTTTCTTTGGCCATGTTATTTTGAGAAGACATAATTGCTTAGTTAGTATGCTTGAAGTATTATTATTTTTATGTCAATATGAACTTTTGTCTTGAATCTTTCGGATCTGAATATTCATACCACAATTAAGAAGAATTACATTAAAATTATGCCAAGTAGCACCCCGCATCAAAAATTCTGTTTTTATCATTTACCTACTCGAGGACGAGCAGGAATTAAGCTTGGGGATGCTTGATATGTCTCCAACGTATCTATAATTTTTGATTGCTCCATGCTATATTATCTACTGCTTTGGACATTATTGGGCTTTATTATCCACTTTTATATTATTTTTGGACTAACCTCTTAACCGGAGGCCCAGCCCAGAATTGCTGTTTTTTGCCTGTTTTAGGGTTTCGAAGAAAAGGAATATCAAACTGAGTCCAAACGGAATGAAACCTTCGGGGACGTGATTTTCTCAACGAACAAGACCCGGGAGACTTGGACCCTACGTCAAGAAATAAAACAGGAGGCCACGAGGTAGGGGGACGCGCCCACCCCCACCAGGCGCGCCCTCTACCCTCGTGGGCCCCCTGTTGCTCCACCAACGTACTCCTTCCTCATATATATCCACGTACCCCCAAACGATCAAAACAGGAGCCAAAACCCTAATTCCATCGCCGTAACTTTCTGTATCCATGAGATCCCATCTTGGGGCCTGTTCCGGAGCTTCGCGGGAGGGGGATCGATCACGGAGGGCTTCTACATCAACACCATAGCCCCTCCGATGAAGTGTGAGTAGTTCACCTCAGACCTACGGGTCCATAGTTAGTAGCTAGATGGCTTCTTCTCTCTTTTTGGATCTCAATACAATGTTCTCCCCCTCTCTTGTGGAGATCTATTTGATGTAATCTTCTTTTCGTGGTGTGTTTGTTGAGACCGATGAATTGTGGGTTTATGATCAAGTCTATCTATGAATAATATTTGAATCTTCTCTGAATTCTTTTATGTATGATTAGTTATCTTTGCAAGTCTCTTCGAATTATCAGTTTGGTTTGGCCTACTAGATTGATCTTTCTTGCAATGGGAGAAGTGCTTAGCTTTGGGTTCAATCTTGCGGTGTCCTTTCCCGGTGACAGTAAGGGTAGCAAGACACGTATTGTATTGTTTCCATCGAGGATAACAAGATGGGGTTTTCTTCATATTGCATGAGTCTATCCCTCTACATCATGTCATCTTGCTTAAGGCGTCACTCTGTTCATAACTTAATACTCTAGATGCATGCTGGATAGCGGTCGATGAGTGGAGTAATAGTAGTAGATGCAGGCAGGAGTCGGTCTACTTCTCTCGGACGTGATGCCTGTATACATGATCATACCTAGATATTCTCATAACTATGCTCAATTCTGTCAATTACTCAACAGTAATTTGTTCACCCACCGTAGAATACTTTTACTCTTGAGAGCAGCCACTAGTGAAACCTATGGCCCCCGGGTCTATCTTTATCATATTGATCTCCTACTACTTAGTTATTTCCTTTGCTATTTACTTTGCCTTTATTTTAATTTGCATCTTTGATTATAAAAATACCAAAAATATTATTGTATCATATCTATCAGATCTCACTCTCGTAAGTGGCCCTATAGGGATTGACAACCCCTATTTGCGTTGGGTGCGAGGATTTATTTGTTTTGTGCAGGTGTGAGGGACTCGCGCGTAGCCTCCTACTGGATTGATACCTTGGTTCTAAAAAACTGAGGGAAATACTTACGCTACTTTGATGCATCATCCCTTCCTCTTCGGGGAAAACCAACGCAGTGCTCAAGAGGTAGCAGTAACAATGGGATATCACGTGATCTACTTGATGTATGTTTTGGTGATCAACTTGGGAGTTCCGTGACCTCGTGAACTTATGCATAGGGGTTGGCACACTTTTTCGTCTTGACTCTCCGGTAGAAACTTTGGGGCACTCTTTGAAGTTCTTTTTTGTTGGTTGAATAGATGAATCTGAGATTGTGTGATGCATATCGTATAATCATACCCACGGATACTTGAGGTAACATTGGAGTATCTAGGTGACATTAGGGTTTTGGTTGATTTGTGTCTTAAGGTATTATTCTAGTACGAACTCTATGATAGATTGAACGGAAAGAATAGCTTCGTGTTATTTTACTACGGACTCTTGAATAGATCGATCGGAAAGAATAACTTTGAGGTGGTTTCGTACCCTACCATAATCTCTTCGTCTGTTCTCCGCTATTAGTGACTTTGGAGTGACTCTTTGTTGCATGTTGAGGGATAGTTATATGATCCAATTATGCTATTACTGTTGAGAGAACTTGCACTAGTGAAAGTATGAACCCTAGGCCTTGTTACTTAGCATTGCAATACCGTTTGTGCTCACTTTTATCATTAGTTGCCTTGCTGTTTTTATATTTTTAGATTACAAAAACCTATATCTACCATCGATATTGCACTTGTATCACCATGTCTTCGCCGAACTAGTGCACCTATACAATTTACCATTGTATTGGGTGTGTTGGGGACACAAGAGACTCTTTATTATTTGGTTGCAGGGTTGCTTGAGAGAGACCATCTTCATCCTACGCCTCCAACGGATTGATAAACCTTAGGTCATCCACTTGAGGGAAATTTGCTACTGTCCTACAAACCTCTGCACTTGGAGGCCCAACAACGTCTACAAGAAGAAGGTTGTTTAGTAGACATCAAGCTCTTTTCTGGCGCCGTTGCCGGGGAGGTTAGCGCTTGAAGGTATATCTTCAGATCTTGCAATCGAATCTTTTATTTTCTTATTTTAGTACTATTTTAGTTTATAAAATAAAATTACAAAAAATGGAATTGAGTTTGCCTCATATGCTTCATCTTTTTAATATCTTTCGTGAGAATGATGGAAAGGAAAATTGTTCTCAAGTGCTAGAAGAAGAAGTCTATAAAATGTTTGGCACTAAATCTTTGAATGATGAGCATGATTGCAATGTTGTTAGTATGAACTCCTTGAATATCCATAGTACTAATGATGATTGCACTAGTCATGATGAAAATATCTCTTATAAGCATGTCAACTTTTGTGGAATATATAGAGCGTGCAAGTACACACCAATTAGGGAAAATAGATTTTGCAAGAGGCATAAGTATTTGGAAACTAAATGGTTGCATGAAAGGCTCGATGTTTGTGCTGAAAATTTAAAATTTCTTCACCATACTTGTGAACTTTGCAATGAACATGGTCATTTAAATCTCAAATGCAATTTTTTTCATGATCGTATCGTGTCCAAAAATTGTGATGATTTGATTTCCCTTGCACATCATAATGAAATTAGTTTGCTTTTGGGTTATGAAGAAATGAAACGTATAACTAAGCATATTCCAGAATATAACCTTGAGAAATTCCTCGATATTGATCTAGAAGAAATTTTTATGTATTGTGCGGTGAATTGCATTGAAAATCCTTATATTGCCAATTACATAAAGAAAAGAAAACAAATAGAGGATGAAGAGAATACTAATGAAAGGGAAGAGGCTTCCCAATATCCTCCTATTATTTCTTATGATGAATCAGGTAACGAGGTGGAGCCTTCTATTCAACCAATGTCATCAATAAGGAGCTCCAAAAAGAGGATTGAACCCACACATAATGTGAAGAAGAAAAAGAAACGACGGAGAAGCAAAGGTAGAAAGGTATCCCTCCCAAATGATGTTGCTCCTATTGCTCATTGTGATGATGATAATTGCAATACTATTGGTGCTATCCATACTATTAATGATGAGAGTGATTGTGCTTATGATATGAAAAGGCCCAAGCTTGGGGATGCTATGTTTGATGAGAATGACATGTTTGAGAATATATTTGCTGGAATTAATGTTTGTCCCAAGCTTGGGGATGCTATGTATAATGAAGAAGATATTTTTAGCCTCCCAAGTTTTGATATGCAAATTTGTTATGATGATAGCATGCCCCCTACTTGATGATTATATTGATGAAAGTGGGTTTGGAATAGTGTCAACTTTAGGAAGTAATGATCCCACTATTTTGGAGGGTGTTGAATCATATTGTGATAATTATGAAAGTGGAATTGGAGAGGTCATGACTTTATTTAGTAATGATTCTACTATCTTGGAAGAGGTTTCAATCGATTATGATGAGAACAAAGTTGCTACTTATGATGATTATTGTGATGATACTTATGCTATAAAAAGTAGTGATGATTATATTTATAAAACTTGTCATGATTATGATTACCCTTTTTCTGAACATTACTCCTTTAATGTGGAAACAATTTATAGTATTAGAGTTTCTTATGTTACTCCCACTATTCCGAACGAGAAGAATTTTGCTTATGTGGAGAGTAATAAAATTTCTATGCTTGTAGATCATGGAAAGAATGCTCTATGCGATGGTTATATTGCTGAATTAATTCATTATGCTACTGAAAATTATTATGAGGGAGGAACATATGCTTGTAGGAATTGCAATAATATCAAGTTTCCTCTGTATGTGCTTAAAATCCGGAAGTTATGCTTGTTTTACCTTCCTATGCAAGTTGATTCTTGTTCCCATAAATTGTTTGCTCACAAAATCCCTATGCATAGGAAGTGGGTTAGACTTAAATGTGCTAGTCATATTCTTCATGATGCTCCCTTTATGTTTCAATTCTTATCTTTTATGTGAGCATCATTGAAACCATCATGCCTAGCTAGGGGCGTTAAACAATAGCGCTTGTTGGGAGGCAACCCAATTTTATTTTTGTTCCTTGATTTTTGTTACTGTTTAGTAATAAATAATTCATCTAGCCTTTGTTTAGATGTGGTTTTATGCTTTTAATTAGTGTTTGTGCCAAGTAGAACCTTTGGGAAGACTTGGGGAAAGTCTTTGCGATCATGGTTAATTCTTTTTGCAGATGATTAATAGATAAATTCCTCACGTCCAGCAATTTATTTTAGAATTTTTGGGGTTCCAGAAATATACGTTTGATCCAGATTACTACAGACTGTTCTGTTTTTGATAGATTCTGTTTTCTATGAGTTGTTTGCTTATTTTGATGAATCTATGAGTAGTATCGGAGGGTATGAATGCTACCTCTTGAGCACTTGCGTTTGTTTTCCCTTGAAGAGGAAAGGGTGATGTAGCAAAGTAGCATAAGTACTTCCCTCAGTTTTTGAGAAGCAAGGTATCAATCCAGTAGGAGGCCACGCACGAGTCCATCACACCTACATAAACAAATAAATCCTCGCAACCAACGCGATAAGGGGTTGTCAATCCCTACACGGTCACTTACGAGAGTGATATCTGATATATATGATAAGACAATATTTTTGGTATTTTTATGACAAAGAGAAATAAAAGATGCAAAGTAAAATAAAAGGCAATAAAAATAACTAAGTGTTGGAAGATTAATATGATGGAAAATAGACCCGGGGGCCATAGGTTTCACTAGTGGCTTCTCTCAAGAGCATAAGTATTTACGGTGGGTAAACAAATTACTATTGAGCAATTGACAGAATTGAGCATAGTTATGAGAATATCTAGGTATGATCATGTATATAGGCATCACGGCCGAAACAAGTAGACCGCCTCCTGCCTGCATCTACTACTATTACTCCACACATCGACCGCTATCCAGCATGCATCTAGAGTATTAAGTTCATAAGAACAGAGTAACGCTTTAAGCAAGATGACATGTTGTAGAGGGATAAACTCATGCAATATGATATAAACCCCATCTTGTTATCCTCGATGGCAACAATACAATACGTGCCTTGCTGCCCCTACTGTCACTGGGAAAGGACACCGCAAGATTGAACCCAAAGCTAAGCACTTCTCCCATTGCAAGAATGCTAAATCTAGTAGGCCAAACCAAACTGATAATTCGAAGAGACTTGCAAAGATAACCAATCATAGATAAAATAATTCAGAGAAGATTCAAATATTGTTCATAGATAAACTTGATCATAAACCCACAATTCATCGGTCTCAACAAACACACCGCAAAAGAAGATTACATCTAATAGATCTCCACAAGAGAGGGGGAGAACTTTGTATTGAGATCCAAAAAGAGAGAAGAAGCCATCTAGCTAATAACTATGGACCCGTAGGTCTGAAGTAAACTACTCACACTTCATCAGAGGGTCTATGGTGTTTATGTAGAAGCCCTCCGTGATTGATGCCCCCTCCGGCGGAGCTCCGGAAAAGGCCCCAAGATGGGATCTCGTGGATACATAAAGTTATGGCAGTGGAATTAGGGTTTGGGCTCCGTATTTGGTAGTTTGGGGGTACGTAGGTATATATAGGAGGAAGGAGCACGTCGGTGGAGCAACAGGGGGCCCACGAGGGTGGAGGGCGCGCCTGGGGGGGTAGGCGCGCCCCCTACCTCGTGCCTTCTTCGTTGATTGCTTGACGTAGGGACCAAGTCCTCTGGATCATATTCGTTCCGAAATTCCCGTTCCCGAAGATTTCATTCCGTTTGGACTCCGTTTGATATTCTTTTTCTGCGAAACCCTAAAATTGGCAAAAAAAACAGCAATTCTGGGCTGGGCCTCCGGTTAATAGGTTAGTCCCAAAAATAATATAAAAGTGTATAATAAAGCCCAATAATGTCCAAAACAGAAAATAATATAGTATAGAACAATCAAAAATTATAGATACGTTGGAGACGTATCAAGCATCCCCAAGCTTAATTCATGCTCGTCCTCGAGTAGGTAAATGATAAAAACAGAATTTTTGATGTGGAATGCTACTTGGCATAATTTCAATGTAATTCTTCTTAATTGTGGTATGAATATTCAGATCCGAAAGATTCAAGATAAAAGTTCAACATTGACATAGAAATAATAGTACTTCAAGCATACTAACTAAGCAATTATGTCTCTTCAAAATAACATGGCCAAAGAAAGTTATCCCTACAAAATCATATAGTCTGGCTATGCTCTATCTTCACCACACAAAGTATTTAAATCATGCACAACCCCGATGACAAGCCAAGAAATTGTTTCATACTTTTAGTGTTCTCAAACTTTTTCAATCTTCACGCAATACATGAGCGTGAGCCATGGACATAGCACTTTAGGTGGAATAGAATGGTGGTTGTGGAGGAGACAAAAAAGGGGGAAGATAGTCTCACATCAACTAGGCATATCAACGGGCTATGGAGATGCCCATCAATAGATATCAATGTGAGTGAGTAGGGATTGCCATGCAAGAGATACACTAGAGCTATAAGTATATGAAAGCTCAACAAAAGGAACTAAGTGGGTGTGCATCCAACTCGCTTGCTCACAAAGACCTAGGGCATTTTGAGGAATCCCATCATTGGAATAGAAGCCAAGTTCTATAATGAAAAGTTCCCACTAGTATATGAAAGTGATAACATAGGAGACTCTCTATTATGAAAATCATGGTGCTACTTTGAAGCACAAGTGTGGTAAAAGGATAGTAGCATTGTCCCTTCTCTCTTTTTCTCTCATATTTTTTTATTTGGGACTTCTCCTTTTTTATGGCCTCTTTTTTTTCGTCCGGAGTCTCATCCCAACTTGTGGGGGATTCATAGTTTCCATCATCCTTTCCTCACTTGGGACAATGCTCTAAAAATGATGATCATCACACTTTTATTTACTTACAACTCAACAATTACAACTGAATACTTAGAACAAAATATGATTCTATGTGAATGCCTCCGGCGATGTACTGGGATATGCAATGAATCAAGAGTGACATGTATGAAAGAATTATGAATGGTGGCTTTGCCACAAATACAATGTCAACTACATGATCATGCAAAGCAATATGACAATGATGGAGCGTGTCATAGTAAACGGGACGGTGGAAAGTTGCATGGCAATATATCTCGGAATGGCTATGGAAATGCCATTATAGGTAGGTATGGTGGCTGTTTTGAGGAAGGTATATGGTGGGTGTATGATACCGGCGAAAGGTGCGCGGTATTAGAGAGGCTAGCAATGGTGGAAGGAAGAAAAGTGCGTATGATCCATGGACTCAACCTTAGTCATAAAGAATTCATATACTTATTGCAAAAATCTACAAGTTATCAAAGCAAAGTATTACGCGCATGCTCCTAGAGGGATAGATTGGTAGGAAAAGACAATCGCTCGTCCCCGACCGCCACTCATAAGGAAGACAATCAATAAATAAATCATGCTCTGACTTCATCACATAACGGTTCACCATACGTGCATGCTACGGGAATCACAGACTTTAACACAAGTATTTCTCAAATTCACAACTACTCGACTAGCATGACTCTAATATTATCATCTCCATATCTCAAAACAATTATCAAGTATCAAACTTCTCATAGTATTCAACACACTTATAAGAATTTTTTTATTAATCTTGAATGCCTAACATAATTAAAGCAAATTACCATGCTGTTTTGTAGGACTCTCAAAATAATCTAAGTGAAGCATGAGAGAACAATAGTTTCTATAAAACAAATCCACCGACGTGCTCTAAAAGATATAAGTGAAGCACTAGAGCAAAAACTATATATAACTCAAAAGATGTAAGTGAAGCACATAGAGTATTCTAGAAATTTTCGAATCATGTGTGTCTCTCTCAAAAGGTGTGTACAGCAAGGATGATTGTGGAAAACTAACAAATAAAGACTCAAATAATACAAGACGCTCCAAGCAAAACACATATCATTTGGTAAATAAAAATATAGCTCCAAGTAAAGTTACCGATGGAACTAGACGAAAGAGGGGATGCCTTCCGAGGCATCCCCAAGCTTTGGCTTTTAGGTGTCCTTAGATTATCTTGGGGTGCCATGGGAATCCCCAAGCTTAGGCTCTTGCCACTCCTTGTTCCATAATCCATCAAATCTTTTACCCAAAACTTGAAAACTTCACAACACAAAACTTAAAGTAGAAAATCTCCTGAGCTCCGTTAGCGAAACAAAACAAAACACCACTTCAAGGTACTGTAATTAACTCATTCTTTATTTATATTGGTGTTATACCTACTGTATTCCAACTTCTCTATGGTTTATAAACTATTTTACTAGCCATAGATTCATTAAAATAAGCAAACAACACACGAAAAACAGAATCTGTCAAAAACAGAACAGTATGTAGTAATCTGTAGCTAACGCTTGATCTGGAACCCCAAAAATTCTAAAATAAATTTCTGGACGTGAGTAATTTATCTATTAATCATCTTAAAAAAGAATTAACTAAATAGCACTTTCCAAATAAAAATGGCAGCAATTCTCGTGAGCGCTAAAGTTTCTGTTTTTTACAGCAAGATAGGCTAGATAAATTATTTATTACTAAACAGGAGCAAAAAGCAAGGAATAAAAATAAAATTTGGTTGCCTCCCAACAAGCGCTATCGTTTAATGCCCCTAGCTAGGCATAATATTTCAATGATGCTCACATGGAAGACAAGAATTGAAGCACAAAGAGAGCATCAAGAACACGTGACAAACATATCTAAGTATAACGATTCCTATGCATAGGCATCTTATAGGCAAACAAATTATCAAGGAAAGAAAAAACTAGCATAGCAATCTCAACATAATGAGAGGCAATCTAGTAACATGAAAATTCTACAACCATATTTTCCTCTGTCATAATAATTACCTGTAGGATCATAAGCAAATTCAATGATATAGCTATCACAAAACATATTCTTAACAAGATCCACATGTATGCAAAGTTGATACTCTTCCAAAATAGTGGGATTAACATTAACTAAAGTCATGACCTCTCCAAACCCACTTCTATCAAAAACTTCATAAGATTGAACATTCTCCAAATATGTGGGATCTAAAGTTGACACTCTTCCAAACCCACTTTCAATAATATTGCAAACACTATTATCAATCTCATATTCATCATGGGGCTTAAATAAATTTTCAAGATCAGAAGAAGAATCACCCCAATCATGATCATTGCAACCAATAGTAGTCATAGCAAAACTAGCATCCCCAAGCTTAGGGTTTTGCATATCATTAACACAATTGACATTAAGAGAATTTATAATAACATCATTGCAATCATGCTTTTCATCGAAGGAACTATTAAGTATGGGTGTAATAGCAACGATCTCATGTTTAACATAAGGAACTATAGCAAATTCATCTTCATAAATATTGGCATCATGGCCATAAGAATAGCAAGCATCATGTTCATCAAGGGATATTTCAATCAAATGATCGGAATCATAATTATCTATAGATTCATGCATATCATTATTTTCTTCTGAAGCAACGGTCATTCGTTCAATAAATTCTTTGACATAGACATTATGAGCATAGTTTTCATAGAAATATTTAAGTATGTCAAAATTTTCAGATTTGTAGAGAGTAATATCATATTTTTCAATCAAAGAAGCAACTTCATAAGCACCCTTAAAAGCAAAAAATTCTTCAATTCGTTCGATATTGTAGTAACTATAAACACCCTTTGCATAAGAAGATAAGATTTCAATATCATTAAACTCACATAGGTAGGGGAGGTGTTTTTTAGGGTTCTTAGAGCAACAAGTAAAATCACAAATTTCACAAATATTCCAAGCATAACATAGCAATCTCTTTATTTGATTCCATAAGAGTCTCTCTTTTTCAGACAAACGGTGACGCACAAAATGAGCATGCTCATCTAAAGATTTCCCATCAACTAGGCTAGTTGGGGTATCAGCACGAGCGCATAAGGATCGAAGATGATCTAAGTAGAACACTTTAAGTGGATCCATATCAATAGATTTTTAGCAAGCAAAGATGCAAGCAAATAGAAGGCACATGGAAACACAAACAAGGATACATACGGGAAGAAGGCAAACAAAAGAAGAGGAAAATAGGGAAAGAGAAGGAGGACGAAGAGAGAGGGCAAATAAAACGGCAAGGGTGAAGTGGGGGAGAGGAAAACGAGAGGAAAATGGAAAATAATGTAATGCGGGAGATAAGGGTTTGTGATGGGTACTTGGTATGTTGACTTTTGCGTAGACCTCCCTGGCAACGGCGCCAGAAATCCTTCTTGCTACCTCTTGAGCACTTGCGCTGGTTTTCCCTTGAAGAGGAAAGGGTGATGCAGCAAATTAGCGTAAGTATTTCCCTCAGTTTTTGAGAACAAAGGTATCAATCCAGTAGGAGGCCACGCACGAGTCCCTCGCACCTACACAAACAAATAAATCCTCGCAACCAACGCGATAAGGGGTTGTCAATCCCTACACGGTCACTTATGAGAGTGAGATCTGATAGATATGGTAAGATAATATTTTTGGTATTTTTATGACAAAGAGAAATGAAAGATGCAAAGTAAAATAAAAGGCAATAAAAATAACTAAGTGTTGGAAGATTAATATGATGGAAAATAGACCCGGGGGCCATAGGTTTCACTAGTGGCTTCTCTCAAGAGCATAAGTATTTACGGTGGGTAAACAAATTACTATTGAGAAATTGACAGAATTGAGCATAGTTATGAGAATATCTAGGTATGATCATGTATATAGGCATCACGTCCGAGACAAGTAGACCGACTCTTGCCTGCATCTACTACTATTACTCCACTCATCGACCGCTATCCAGCATGCATCTAGAGTATTAAGTTCATAAGAACAGAGTAATGCTTTAAGCAAGATGACATGATGTAGAGGGATAAACTCATGCAATATGATATAAACCCCATCTTGTTATCCTCGATGGCAACAGTACAATACGTGCCTTGCTGCCCCTACTGTCACTGGGAAAGGACACCGCAAGATTGAACCCAATGCTAAGAACTTCTCCCATTGCAAGAAAGATCAATCTAGTAGGCCAAACCAAACTGATAATTCGAAGAGACTTGCAAAGATAACCAATCATACATAAAAGAATTCAGAGAAGATTCAAATATTGTTCATAGATAAACTTGATCATAAACCCACAATTCATCGATCTCAAGAAACACACCGCAAAAGAAGATTACATCGAATAGATCTCCACAAGAGAGGGGGAGAACTTTGTATTGAGATCCAAAAAGAGAGAAGAAGCCATCTAGATAATAACTATGGACCCATAGGTCTGAAGTAAACTACTCACACTTCATCGAAGGGGCTATGGTGTTGATGTAGAAGCCCTCCGTGATCGATGCCCCCTCCGGCGGAGCTTCGGAAAAGGCCCCAAGATGGGATCTCGTGGATACAGAAAGTTACGGCGGTGGAATTAGGGTTTTTGCTCCGTATCTAGTAGTTTGGGGGTAAGTAGGTATATATAGGAGGAAGGAGTACGTCGATGGAGCAACAGGGGGCCCACGAGGGTGGAGGGCGCGCCTGGGGGGGTAGGCGCGCCCCCTACCTCGTGCCTTCCTCGTTGATTGCTTGATGTAGGGTCCAAGTCCTCTGGATCATGTTCGTTCCGAAAATCACGTTCCCGAAGGTTTCATTCCGTTTGGACTCCGTTTGATATTCTTTTTCTGCAAAACCCTAAAATAGGCAAAAAAACAGCAATTCTCGGCTGGGCCTCCAGTTAATAGGTTTTTCCCAAAAATAATATAAAAGTGTATAATAAATCCCAAAAATGTCCAAAACAGAATATAATATAGCATGGAACAATCAAAAATTATAGATACATTGGAGATGTATCAATGAACCATAGATGAGTTGGAATACAGTAGATATTACACCAATATGAATTTGGAATGAGTTCACAACAGTACCTAAGTGGTGATTTATTTTCTTATATTAACGGAGCTTACGAGTTTTCTGTTAAGTTTTGTGTTGTGAAGTTTTCAAGTTTTGGGTAAAGATTTGATGGACTATGGAATAAGGAGTGCAAGAGCCTAACCTTGGGGATGCCCAAGGCATCTCAAGGTAATATTCAAGGACAACCAAGAGCCTAAGCTTGGGGATGCCCCGGATGGCATCCCCTCTTTCGTCTTCGTTCATCGGTAACTTTACTTGGAGCTATATTTTTATTCGCCACATGATATGTGTTTTGCTTGGAGCGTCATTTTATTTTCTTTTGTTTTGCTTGCTGTTTGAATAAAATACCAAGATCTGAAATTATTAAATGTTAGAGAGACTTCATAGGGTTGCATAATTATTCGACTACTCATTGATCTTCACTTATACCTTTCGGAGTAGTTTGTCATTTGCTCTAGTGCTTCACTTATATCCTTTTAGAGCACGGCGGTGGTTTTATTTTGAAGAAATAGATGAACTCTCATGATTCACTTATATTATTTTGAGAGTCTTTTAGAACAGCATGGTAGGTTGCTTTGGTTATGAATTTAGTCCTAATATGATAGGCATCCAAGTGGGGTATAATAAAAACTTTCAGAAAAGGTGCAATGAATACTATGAGAAGTTTGATACTTGATGATTGTTTTGAGATATGAAGATGGTGATATTAGAGTCATGCTAGTTGAGTAGTTGTGAATTTGATACATACTTGTGTTAAAGTTTGTGATTCCCGTAGCATGCACGTATGGTGAACAGTTATGTGATGAAGTCGGAGCATGATTTATTTATTGATTGTCTTCCTTATGAGTGGCGGTCGGGGACGAGCGACGGTCTTTTCCTACCAATCTATCGCCCTAGGAGCATGCGCGTAGTACTTTGTTTCGATAACCAATAGATTTTTGCAATAAGTATGTGAGTTCTTTATGACTAATGTTGAGTCCATGGATTATTGATACGTCTCCAACGTATCTATAATTTTTGATTTCTCCATGCTATATTATCTACTGTTTTCAATGTTTATGGGTTTTATTATACACTTTTATATCATTTTTGGGACTAACCTATTAACCCAGAGCCCAGTGCCAGTTTCTGTTTTTACCTTGTTTTAGGGTTTCGAAGAAAAGGAAAATCAAACGGAGTCCAATTGACCTGAAACTTCACGGAACTCATTTTTGGAAGGAAAGAAGCCCAGAAGACTTGAAGTGCACGTAAGGGAAGCTTCGAGGAGGCCACGAGGTAGGGGGCGCGCCCTCCACCCTCGTGGGCCCCTCGTGGCCCCCCTGACGTACTTCTTCCGCCTATATATCTCCATATACCCTAAAAACATTCCGAGAGCACAATAGATCGGGAGTTCCGCCGCCAGAAGCCTCCGTAGCCACCAAAAACCAATCTAGACCCGTTCCGGCACCCTGCCGGAGGGGGGAATCCCTCTCCGGTGGCCATCTTCATCATCCCGGTGCTCTCCATGACGAGGAGGGAGTAGTTCTCCCTCAGGGCTGAGGGTATGTACCGATAGCTATGTGTTTGATCTTTCTCTCTCTCTCTCGTGTTCTTGATTTGGCACGATCTTGATGTATCGCGAGCTTTGCTATTATAGTTGGATTTTATGTTTCTTCTCCCCCTCTACTCTCTTTTAATGGACTGAGTTTCCCTTTGAAGTTATCTTATCGGATTGAGTCTTTAAAGATTTGATGTAACATCCCAAATTTTCAATTTGGAATGTTATACATTAGATCATCATTGCATATCATATTTTATTTGCTTTTTGGTTTGATCCTAGAAATCCTACGCAACTCAAGGACCTACGGCGAGAGTTGGGGATTTCGTTATTTTCATATTTGAGGTTTTCTCGAATTATGAAAAGAGGATCGTTTGATTTTAATTTTTTTCTTTGAATTATTACTTTTATTAAAAATGAAAGAGAGAGGATAAAATGACTTCCTCAAAATAAAGAAATATCAGAGATTTAATATTAAAATCAAATAAGGTTTTTATTTTGGAGTTTTTCGCTGTTTTATTTGAATTTAGGAAAAATGCGCATTTTTCAAAATTGCATTTAGGCCCCAAATAAATGTTCACTTTGTCCGGCTTGATTTTAGAATTCGGGGAAAATTTATTTCGGGATTTTTGGAGTCCGTTTAGTATTTCTTTTCATTCTTTTTCTGGACGTCAAATTATTAAAAAAAAGGGTCATCCGACTTAGGGCCGTACTCGGCTAGGACTTCTCGGGCCAGGCCTTTATAAGCCGCCGCCCCGAGGCCAGTTATCACCGCCCCACCCGAAACCCTAACCGTAGCCGCCGTCGCCGCCCGCGCCGGAACCTGCCGCCGCCCGCGTCGGAGCCCGCCGCCGCCGCCGCCCGCGCTGCCGCCAGCGCCGCCTCGCCGGAGCTCGCCGCCGCCCCGCCGGACCTCCCGCCGCCGCCGACTCGCCGGATCCCGCCGGAGTTCGAGGTAGCCGCCGGTTTTTTTAAAAAACCGAGTGGTTTTATTTCGTAAACCCTAGATCCGTTTTTTCTAGATCCAGTTCTGTTTATTTTCTTCGGTTTAGTTATTTAGCGAACGGCCGCTTTTATGTTTGTTTTTACGAACGGTTTTCATCGTTTAGCCGCAGACAGCGAACGTTCGTTCGTTAGCCTGTTCGTCATTTTTTCTTTTTCTCGGATTTTCCGCGATTATTTCTGATCGCGATTTCTGATCCGATTTTTGTTTTAGTTTAACTTTTCGCTTGTTTATCGGAATCGGGCGATTCAAGCGCCTAGATTTTCGTCTCGAAACCTTCTTTCCGTTTAACCAACTCAAACAAGTTTTTGCTTCTGTAAAATTTGACTTAGATCCAGATTAGTAAACGAAGCTTGTTTCTTTCGCCGTTTGCCTTTCGTCGCTTCGTTTGATTTGTTTCTTTTTTTGCAAACTGGATTTCTTAAGTTGAACTTTCTGGTTAGATCTCTTATTTGAGTTTTACATGTGTATTAGATGAGTACTTATTGTATGCTTGTTTGTTTGTTTGCGTTAGAGTACCCGGAGTGCGCTGCTTGCTACTTCGAATCTCTAGGTTTCGCGGATCATCAGCAAGGCAAGTAACACTTTGATCATACCTTTTACTACCCAGTTTTATTGCATTAGATCAATCCTCAAACATTGCATGATTAGGATCTAATTAAATTGTGGGTTTTGGGGAAGTAGATGAGGTAGTACCTATTACCTGTTTTATTATCAAACCCTTGGGAGTTACTTCTACGTTTGCTTATATTGCCATGCTATGCTAGTAGACGTGGATCGGGTGAGTGTATCCATGACAGATGTGAGATTGTTAATTAACGGTTTATTTATGGTGGCAACTTTAACACACATCTGGGTGGATTGAGGCACCTGGGTATTCCAGCGATTGCCTGTTTTTCTTTATGGACCGCCACCCAGGCTCAAAGGGATCATAAGATTATTCATGCTAGAAACTTCCGTGTGCAGCCACAAGCTACTATGGGCTCTAGCATAGTTGATTAAGTCGTGCGAACTCTTACGGTGGTAGACTAGCAGATGTAGGGGAAAGTAGGTGTAACGGTCTACCCGATCGTAAGGTGCTAGCGCTTCTGAAAGACTATGTCTCGGTTATCCATTTCTCAAACACCCTGTAGTGCGAGAATTCCAACAGAGGAGATCGAGTCTTGTGGGGAAAAGTGCGCAAACCTCTGCAGTGCGTATAAACTAATCATGATTAGCCGTGTCCCCGGTTATGAACGTTTTGAGTATCTAGTACTTGGATTATCATGTGAACTTCATCATGTGATTTTAATTAATTTTGTTGGGTTTTAATGATGATGTTTAATTGGGATTGAGAGGGTGTCTACGCTCTCAATATTTAACAACTACCATGATAGTTAAATAAAATTTATTCCTTTGCAGTAGGGAAAAATTGGCTTTACGCAAAACTGTAACCATAGAGCTTTCCAGCAGCCATATATGCATGTAGTATAGCCTATTTCTGTTCATTACTCTCTATGTGTTACTTTGCCAGCATATTCCATGTGCTGACCCATTTTCGGGCTGCAACGTTCATGTTGCAGACTTTTCAGGCGACGAGTAAAGAGCTTTAGGTCGTGGTTCTATACTCAGTGATGCCGTTGGAGTTGATGGACTCACTCATCTTCCAAGCCTTCCGCTGTTATCGTTATTAGATGGCCTTAAGCCATATTACTTGTAATAAGTTCTTTTGAGACACTCGTTGTAATAAGTGTGTGATTGCTACTCTGTTATAAATCCTTCAAGTACTGTGTGTGTCAGCATTACTGATCCAGGGATGACACTGAAGCACAGAGATCGGACCGTTTGAGGTCTGGTCGCTACAAGATGGTACCAGAGCTAGGTTGATTGTAGGACATGACCACTAAGATAAAGACCTAGATCACTACTCACTCTTCTCATTTCTGACTCCTCATCTTTTCTACTCTTTTAGGATGGCGGATGCAATGAACAAGTTCACACAACCGGATGAAGAAACACCCTTTGGACGCCACCTGAAGGAAGTCACTAAGTACCTGAACATCGGAGTACCAAGCTTCACCGGGACCTACAACGCCACTTTACCCGAGGAGGAGCGCTGGATGATTCAAGTTCAAGTTCCAGGAAGGATGTTCATGCCAGTCACCGAGCCCATAGAGTTTTCCTTTGATGCACCAACCTAGAGTCTAGGAAAGAGCATGTCAGCCCACATCGCCATGGGACGTATTAGAGAAGTTTACCGCAATGATCTCAAGGATACTAACTACCAGATTTGTGGGCACCGAGATGAACACTGGGAAATGATCAGCACCAAGAAGGATAGATCAATCGCAGCTTTTATCCAGGAGTTAAACCAGCACATTTGACGTCAGGAGAACTAGATGTGCGCAGATGTAATAGATCTGAAGAAGGCAATGACAAGAATCACGGAGCTGGAGGAAGAACTCAAGGCTACACGTGAAGATTATGAGGAGGAAATCGTTGTACTAGTGGAGAAGAATGACGACCTGATTAAGAAGATCGGAATATTCATGGGAGACCCTACACCAGTAGAAGAAGACGAAGAACCCAAGGAGATTCGCCCGGAAGACTACATCATCATCGACGACACCGACTCTGACCTGAGCGATGATGACTACATTGACGAAGCTGGAGCAGATATCATGGAGTCTGCAACCGAGGAATATTTCTAGTAGACCACCACATCAGTAGTAGTATTCCACCATGTAAATAGATTAGTCCGAGCACTTTCGCGATAGTTCTAAATTGATTGTATGCCCTTGATTGATTGAGTGAAAATGTTTGTGTTTGTCTCATGTGCATATGGGTAGTGCCTTCTCATTAGACCTCATTCTATTCTAATCTCTCCCCTCTAAACCCATCAGATGCCTCCGAGACGTGACAATGGATTTGCATTTCCACCGGAGCTCACTCAATTGATCCAGCAGCAGAATGCGTTGATGCAGTTGCTAGTCTAGAATCAGAATCAGGGGAACAACAACAACTACCCACCTGTTGATCACTTAACCCGTTTCCTTAGACTGAATTCGCCGGTGTTCTCTAGTAGCACCGAGCCTATAGTAGCAGATGATTGGCTCCGTAAGATTGGAAGGGAGTTAACCACTACATGATGTATTGATGCTGAGAAGGTGCGCTTTGCCGCACATCAGTTGGATGGACCAACAGCATCATGGTGGGAGAATTACACTGTCACCTACCCTATAGCCACGGTGACATGGGACCAATTTCAGCAGGCTTTCCGTACTGCCCATGTTTCAGCAGGAGCTATGGCCATGAAAAAGCATGAGTTTCGCAACTTGCACCAAGATGGACGGACAGTTGGCCAATACGTGGATGACTTTAGTAAGTTAGCACGCTATGCCCCGGATGACGTTGCTACGGATGCAGCTAAGCAGGAGAAGTTGCTGGAAGGACTGAATGATGAGTTGAGCATGCAGTTGATGGTAGCAACCTTCAACAACTACCAGGAACTGGTAGATCGTGCTCTTATGGTTGAAGGGAAGCAGCAGCAGATTGAGAACCGCAAGAGGAAGTATGGACAAGGGAAGTACAATTCAGGAGCTCAGCAGAAGCCACGTTTTACCCCGAAAACGGGAGGACATTTTCAGCATACCCATGGAGGAGGGAGTTCGCATAATCATAATGGCCCCAAGAACGGTAATGGGAACGGGGGAAGCAACGGTCAGAACCGTACCAACCCATCAACCCCAGCCAAGAGAGACCTGAGCCAAGTCACTTGTTATAAGTGTCAGAAGATCAGACATTATGCCAATGAATGTCCTGAAACCCAGAATGGAAATGGCAATGGAAGCTCTGGGAAGAAGGCGAACCCTTTCAATAGGGGATAGGTGAACCACGTTAACGTGGAGGAGGTTGAAGCCCAGCCAGATGCAGTAATCGGTAAGTTTTTGGTTAAGTCTTTTACTGCAATCATTCTTTTCGATACTGGTGCATCGCATTCATACATATCAAGGGAATTCGTGGATAAGTATAAACTGCCCACCATGGTTCTTAGAACACCTATGTTAGTAAGCTCACCAGGAGCGGAGTATATGGCTAGTAAAGGATGTTTTCAAGTGCCATTGAGTATAGGTAGCCATGTGTTTCCCTCGGATTTAATCATTTTGGAATCGCAAGGTTTGGATGTAATTCTGGGTATGGATTGGCTATCGATGTATCGAGGAAACATCAATTGCGCCAGTAAGTCGATTTTGCTTACCACCCCAGAAGGGAGAAGGATCAAGTATGTATCACGGCATGTGCCGAATAGGACTCAAGTAAATTCCCTAACAGGATTTGTACAGGAGGAAGTACCGGTGGTAAATGATTTTCCGGATGTATTTCCAGAAGAGGTGCCAGGCATGCCACCGGATAGGGACATTGAGTTTTTGATTGAGCTTTTGCCAGGCACAGGACCAATATCTAAGAGACCGTATAGAATGCCTGCAAAGGATTTAGAGGAGATTAAGAAGCAGATTAAGGATTTACTGGATAAGGAATATATTCTCCCAAGTTCGTCACCTTGGGGATCACCAGTACTTCTAGTGGAAAAGAAGGATGGATCGTTAAGGATGGTTGTTGATTATCGAGGATTGAATGAAGTGACGATCAAGAATAAGTACCCACTGCCGATGATCAATGATCTGTTTGACCAATTGCAAGGAGCAAAGGTATTTTCCAACATCGATTTGCGATCAGGATACCACCAGTTGAAGATTTGAGAGCAGGACATACCTAAGATAGCTTTTACTATGAGGTATGGGCTGTATGAGTATACCGTTATGTCATTTGGTCTGACTAACACACCTTCTTATTTTATGAACATGATGAACAAAGTGTTTATGGAGTTTTTGGATAAGTTCATCATAGTGTTCATTTATGATATACTGGTTTACTCGAAGAATGAAGAAGAACATAAAGAACATTTGCGTTTGGTACTTGGTAAGCTCAGATAACATCAGTTATACGCCAAGTTTAGCAAATGTGAGTTTTGGTTGAAGGAAGTTGGATTCCTCGGACATGTTATATCCGAAGAAGGAATAGTTGTAGATCCCACCAAGGTTGTCACTTTGACAAATTGGGAAGCCCCAACAACAGTTGGAGAGATCCGGAGTTTTCTTGGACTCGTAGGATACTACCGGAGATTCATTGAAAATTTCTCGAAGATTGCAAAACCTATGAAGGAGTTGTTGAAGAAGGATACCAAGTTCAATTGGACTGAGGAATGTGAGGCCAGTTTCCAGGAGTTGAAGAAACGTTTGGTTACCTCGCCAGTGTTGATTCTGCCAGATCAGCGCAAGGATTATGAGGTGTATTGCGACGCTTCACGTCGAGGACTTGGAGTAGTGCTTATGCAGGAGGGAAGAGTTGTTTCGTATGCTTCACGACAGCTTAAGCACCACGAGTTGAATTATGCTACACATGATTTGGAGTTAGCAGCCGTAGTGCATGCATTGAAGACATGGAGACATTTTATCATCGGAAACCATTGTGAGGTGTACACGGATCACAAGAGTTTGAAGTACATCTTCACGCAGAAGGAGTTGAATATCAGGCAAAGAAGATGGTTGGAGCTCATCAACGATTATGACATGAGATTGCATTATCACCCCGGAAAGGCTAACGTAGTAGCTGACGCATTGAGCCATATTACATGTAATAAGTTCTCTTTTGAGACACTCGTTGTAATAAGTGTGTGATTGCTACTCTGTTATAAATCCTTCAAGTACTGTGCGTGTCAGCATTACTGATCCAGGGATGACACTGAAGCACAGAGATCAGACCATTTGAGGTCTGGTCGCTACATTTAAGAACACTTGATGTATGTTTTGGTGATCAACTTGCGGGTTCCGCCCATAAACCTATGCATAGGGATTGGCACACGTTTTTGTCGTGATTCTCCGATAGAAACTTTGGGGCACTCTTTGAGGTCCTATGTGTTGGTTGAATAGATGAATCTGAGATTGTGTGATGCATATCATATAATCATACCCACGGATACTTGAGGTGACATTGGGGTCTAGGTGACATTAGGGTTTTGGTTGATTTGTGTCTTAAGGTGTTATTCTAGTACGAACTCTAGGGTTGTTTGTGACACTTATAGGAATAGCTCAACGGATTGATTGGAAAGAATAACTTTGAGGTGGTTTCGTACCCTACCATAAGGTCTTTGTTTGTTCTCCGCTATTAGTGACTTTGGAGTGACTCTTTGTTGCATGTTGAGGGATAGTTATATGATCCAATTATGTTATTATTGTTGAGGGAACTTGCATTAGTGAAAGTATGAACCCTAGGCCTTGTTTCAACGCATTGCAATACCGTTTTTGCTCACTTTTATCATTAGTTACCTTGCTGTTTTTTATAATTTCAGATTACAAATACCTTTATCTACCATCCACATTGCACTTGTATCACCATCTCTTCGCCGAACTAGTGCACCTATACAATTTACCATTGTATTGGGTGTGTTGGGGACACAAGAGACTCTTTGTTATTTGGTTGCAGGGTTGCTTGAGAGAGACCATCTTCATCCTACGCCTCCTACAGATTGATAAACCTTTGGTCATCCACTTGAGGGAAATTTGCTACTGTCCTACAAACCTCTGCACTGGGAGGCCCAACAACGTCTACAAGAAGAAGGTTGTGTAGTAGACATCAAGCTCTTTTCTGGCGCCGTTGCCAGGGAGGTGAGTGCTTGAAGGTATATATTTAGATCTTGCAATTGAGTCTTTTAGTTTCTTGTTTTATCACTAGTTTAGTTTATAAAAGAAAATTACAAAAAATATAATTAAGGTTACCTCATATGCTTCATCTTTTTAATATCTATCATGAAAATAAGGATTCCGGTAATTGTGCTCAAGTGCTAGAAGAAGAATGCATTAGAATGTTTGGCACTAAGTATTTGAATGATGATCATGATTGCGATGTTGTTAGTATGAATTCCTTGAATATCCATGATGCTAATGATATGCAAAGCCACAAGCTTGGGGAAGCTATGTTTGATGAAGATGATATTTTTTGTCCCCCAAGTTTTTATGAGCAAATTTATTATGATGAAAGCATGCCTCCTATTTATGATGATTATATTGATGAAAGTGGATTTGGAGAGGTCATGACTTTATTTTGTGATGAATCCACTATTGTGGAAGAGGTTCCAATTGATTATGAAAACAAAGTTGCTATCTATGATGATTATTGTGATGATACTTATGCTATAAAAAGTAGTGATTATATTTGTAAAACTTGTCATGATTATGGTTACCCATTTTCTGAACATTACTCTTTTAATGTGGAAATAATTTATAGTATTCGAGTCTCTTATGATACTCCCACTATTCCGAATGAGAAGAATTTTGCTTATGTGGAGAGTAGTAAATTTTCTATGTTTGTAGATCATGAAAAGGATGCCTTAGGTGCTGGTTATATTTTTGAATTCATTCATGATGCTACTGAAAATTATTATGAGGGAGGAATATATGCTTGTAGGAATTGCAATAATATCAAGTTTCCTCTCTATGTGCTTAAAATTTTGAAGTTATCCTTGTTTTACCTTCCAATGCAAGTTGATTCTTGTTCCCACAAGTTGTTTGCTCACAAAATCCCTATGCATAGGAAGTATGTTAGACTTAAATGTTCTAGTCATATTCTTCATGATGCTCTCTTTATGTTTCAATTCTTATCCTTTATGTGAGCATCATTGAAATCATCATGCCTAGCTAGGGGTGTTAAACGATAGCGCTTGTTGGGAGGCAACCCAATTTTATTTTTATTCCTTGCTTTTTGTTACTATTTAGTAATAAATAATTCATCTATCCTCTTTATATATGTGGTTTTATGCTTTTAATTAGTGTTTGTGCCAAGTAGAACCTTTGGGAAGACTTGGGGAAAGTCTCGTTGATCATGCTGTCAAAAACAGAAACTTTAGCGCTCACGAGAATTGCTGCCATTTTTATTTGGAGAGTGATATTTAGTTAATTATTTTTGCAGATTATTAATAGATAAATCCCTCACGTCCAGAAATTTATTTGAGAATTTTATGAGTTCCATAAGTATACATTTGATCCAGATTACTACAGACTGTTCTGTTTTTGACAGATTCTGTTTTCTATGTGTTGTTTGCTTATTTTGATGAATCTATGGCTAGTAAAAGAATTTATAAACCATAGAGAAGTTGGAATACAGTAGGTTTATCACCAATATAAATAAATAATTATTTAATTACAGTACCTTGAAGTGGTGATTTATTTTCTTATACTAACGGAGCTTACGAGTTTTTTGTTAAGTTTTGTGTTGTGAAGTTTTCAAGTTTTGGGTAAGGATTCGATAGACTATGGAATAAGGAGTGGAAAGAGCCTAATATTGGGGATGCCCAAGGCACCCTAAGGTAATATTCAAGGATGAACAAGAGCCTAAGCTTGGGGATGCCCCGGAAGGCATCCCCTCTTTCGTCTTCGTTCATCGGTAACTTTACTTGGAGCTCTATTTTTATTTACCACATGATATGTGTTTTGCTTGGAGCGTCATTTTATTTTATTTAGTTTTGATTGCTGTTTGAATAAAGTATCAAGATATGAAATTATTAAATGTTAGAGAGTCTTCACATAGTTTCATAATTATTCGACTACTCATTGATCTTCACTTATATCTTTTGGAGTAGTTTGTCATTTGCTCTAGTGCTTCACTTATGTCTTTTAGAGCATGGTGGTAGTTTTATTTTGAAGAAATAGATGAACTCTCATGATTCACTTAGATTATTTTGAGAGTCTTAAATAGCATGGTAATTTTCTTAAAATCCCAGTATGCTAGGTATCCAAGATTAGTAAAATTTTCTTATGAGTGTTTTGAATACTAAGAGAAGTTTGATGCTTGATGATTGTTTTGAGATATGGAGGTAATAGTATCCAAGTCGTGCTAGTTGAGTAGTTGTGAATTTGAGAAATACTTGTGTTGAAGTTTGTGATTCCCGTAGCATGCACGTATGGTGAACCGTTATGTGATGAAGTCGGAGCATGATTTATTTATTGATTGTCTTCCTTATGAGTGACGGTCGGGGACGAGCGATGGTCTTTTCCTACCAATCTATCCCCCTAGGAGCATGCGCGTAGTACTTTGTTTCGATAACTAATAATTTTTTTCAATAAGTATGTGAGTTCTTTATGACTAATGTTGAGTCCATGGAATATACGCACTCTCACCCTTCCACCATTGCTAGCCTCTCTAGTACCACGCAACTTTCGCCGGTACCATAAACCCACCATATACCTTCCTCAAAATAGCCACCATACCTACCTATTATGGCATTTCCATAGCCATTCCGAGATATATTTCCATGCTACTTTCCACCGTTTCGTTATTATGACATGCTCCATCATTGTCATATTGCTTTGCATGATCATGTAGTTGACATCGTATTTGTGGCAATGCCACCATTCATAATTCTCTCATACATGTCACTCATGAGTCATTGCACATCCTGGTACACCGCCGGAGGCATTCCTATAGAGTCATATCTTGTTCTAAGTATCGAGTTGTAATTCTTGAGTTGTAAGTAAAAAGAAGTGTGATGATCATCACTATTAGAGCATTGTCCCAGTGAGGAAATGATGATGGAGACTATGATTCCCCCACAAGTCGGGATGAGACTCCGGAAAAAAAAAAGAGGCCAAAGAAGCCCAAATAAAAGAAAAAGAAAAAAGGGGCCATAAAAAAAGAAGGCACAAATTAAAAAAATAAAAATAATAAAAATGAGAGAAAAAGAGAGAAGGGGTAATGCTACTATCCTTTACCACACTTGTGCTTCAAAGTAGCACCATAATCTTCATGATAGAGAGTCTCCTATGTTGTCACTTTCATATACTATTGGGAATCTTTCATTATAGAACTTGGCTTGTATATTCCAATGATGGGCTTCCTCAAAATACCCTAGGTCTTCGTGAGAAAACGAGTTGGATGCACACCCACTAGTTTCTTTTGTTGAGCTTTCATACATTTATAGCTCTAGTGCATCCGTTGCATGGCAATCCCTACTCACTCACATTGATATCTATTGATGGGCATCTCCATAGCCCATTGATACGCCTAGTTGATGTGAGACTATCTTCTCCTTTTTGTCTTCTCCACAACCACCATTCTATTCCACCTATAGTGCTATGTCCATGGCTCATGCTCATGTATTGCGTGAAGATTGAAAAAGTTTGAGAACATCAAAAGTATGAAACAATTGCTTGGCTTGTCATCGGGGTTGTGCATGATTTAAATATTTTGTGTGATGAAGATAGAGCATAGCCAGACTATATGATTTTGTAGGGATAGATTTCTTTGGCCATGTTATTTTGAGAAGACATGATTGTTTAGTTAGTATGCTTGAAGTATTATTATTTTTATGTCAATATGAACTTTTGTCTTGAATCTTTTGGATCTGAATATTCATGCCACAATTAAGAAGAATTACATTGAAATTATGCCAAGTACCACTCCGCATCAAAAATTATGTTTTTATCATTTACCTACTCGAGGACGAGTAGGAATTAAGCTTGGGGATGTTGATACGTCTCCAACGTATCTATAATTTTTGATTGCTCCATGCTATATTATCTACTGTTTTGAATGTTTATGGGCTTTATTATACACTTTTATATCATTTTTGGGACTAACCTATTAACCCAGAGCCCAGTGCCAGTTTCTCTTTTTACCTTGTTTTAGGGTTTCGAAGAAAAGGAAAATCAAACGGAGTCCAATTGACCTGAAACTTCACGGAACTCATTTTTGGAAGGAATGAAGCCCAGAAGACTTGAAGTGCACGTAAGGGAAGCTTCGAGGAGGCCACGAGGTAGGGGGCGCGCCCTCCACCCTCGTGGGCCCCTCGTGGCCTCCCTGACGTACTTCTTCCGCCTATATATCTCCATATACCCTAAATACATCCGAGAGCACAATAGATCGGGAGTCCCGCCGCCAGAAGCCTCCGTAGCCACCAAAAACCAATCTAGACCCGTTCCGGCACCCTGCCGGAGGGGGGAATCCCTCTCCGGTGGCCATCTTCATCATCCCGGTGCTCTCCATGACGAGGAGGGAGTAGTTCTACCTCGAGGCTGAGGGTATGTACCAGTAGCTATGTGTTTGATCTCTCTCTCTCTCATGTTCTTGATTTGGCACGATCTTGATGTATCGCGAGCTTTGCTATTATAGTTGGATCTCATGTTTCTTCTCCCCCTCTACTCTCTTGTAATGGATTGAGTTTTCCCTTTGAAGTTATCTTATCGGATTGAGTCTTTAAAGATTTGAGAACACTTGATGTATGTCTTGCCGTGCGTATCAGTGGTGACAATGGGATATCACGTGATTCACTTGATGTATGTTTTGGTAATCAACTTGTGGGTTCCGCCCATGAACCTATGCATAGGGGTTGGCAGACGTTTTCGTCGTGATTCTCCGGTAGAAACTTTGGGGCACTCTTTGAGGTCCTATGTGTTGGTTGAATAGATGAATCTGAGATTGTGTGATGCATATCGTATAATCATACCCACGGATACTTGAGGTGACATTGGAGTCTAGGTGACATTAGGGTTTTGGTTGATTTGTGTCTTAAGGTGTTATTCTAGTACGAACTCTAGGGCTCTTTGTGACACTTATAGGAATAGCCCAACGGATTGATTGGAAAGAATAACTTTGAGGTGGTTTCGCACCCTACCATAATCTCTTCGTTTGTTCTCCGCTATTAGTGACTTTTGAGTGACTCTTTGTTGCATGTTGAGGGATAGTTATATGATCCAATTATGTTATTATTGTTGAGGGAACTTGCACTAGCGAAAGTATGAACCCTAGGCCTTGTTTCAACGCATTGCAATACCGTTTGTGCTCACTTTTATCATTAGTTACCTTGCTATTTTTATAATTTCAGATTACAAATACCTTTATCTACCATCCACATTGCACTTGTATCACCATCTCTTCGCCGAACTAGTGCACCTATACAATTTACCATTGTATTGGGTGTGTTGGGGACACAAGAGACTCTTTGTTATTTGGTTGCAGGGTTGCTTCAGAGAGACCATCTTCATCCTACGCCTCCTACGGATTGATAAACCTTAGGTCATCCACTTGAGGGAAATTTGCTACTGTCCTTCAAACCTCTGGACTTGGAGGCCCAACAACGTCTACAAGGAGAAGGTTGTGTAGTAGACATCAATTATACGTACTCGCAACCTTCCACCATTGCTAGTCTCTCTAGTGCCGCGCAACTTTCGCCGGTACCATAAAACCCACCATTTATCTTCCTCAAAACAGCCACCACACCTACCTATTAAGGCATTTCCATAGCCATTCCGAGATATATAGCCATGCAACTTTCCGCCGTTCTGTTTATGACACGCTCCATCATTGTCATATTTCTTTGCATGATCATGTAGTTGACATCGTATTTGTGGCAAAGCCACCGTTCATAATTCTTTCATACATGTCACTCATGATTCATTGCACATCCCGGTACACCGTCGGAGGCATTCACATAGAGTTATTTTGTTCTAAGTATCGAGTTGTAATTCTTGAGTTGTAAGTAAATAAAAGTGTGATGGTCATCATTATTAGAGCATTGTTCCATGTGAGGAAAGGATGATGGAGACTATGATTCCCCCACAAGTCGGGATGAGACTCCGGACAAAAAAAAAAAGAAAAAAGCCTTAAAAAGAGAAAAGGCCCAAATAAAAAAACAAGAAAAAAATGAGAGAAAAAGAGAGAAGGGGCAATGCTACTATCCTTTCACCACACTTGTGCTTCAAAGTAGCACCATGATCTTCATGATAGAGAGTCTCCTAGGTTGTCACACTAGTGCAGAACCGGGCTTTGGCGCCGGTTCGTAAGGGCCTTTAGTGCCGGTCCCCCCCCCTTTAGTACCGGTTCATCACGAACCGGCGCTAAAGTGCCACCACGTGGCACGAGCCAGGCCCAGGTGTGTGTAGGACATTAGTACCTGTTGGTAACACCAACCGGCACTAAATGTTTGGGGTGGTTTTGGTTTTATTTTTTATTTTTCCATTAATTTTGTGTTTTCCATTTAATTCTTTTTTGTTTGCCGGTATTTTACAATACTACGTATTGTACACGTTATGCATATATATATATATATATAAATAGATTTTCTCGTAGAACCGATCATATATATATATATATATAGGAAAATGGTTGTGTACTCCTGGGAGTACGTACTCCCACTTCTCATATACCATATAGATGAATCTTTTATACCACTTTAAAAATTTTAATATACTTCATTAGTAATTATTAGATACCCCAAAATGAGTTCCATGAAAAAATGCATGTGAGTCTACATATTTTTAAATGTTTATGTATATACTGATGTGTTTGTACGTGAAAAAGATATATTACAAAAAGTACATCACAGATGATATTTTTTCAACAAAACTCGTATTGGGGTATCTTAGATTATTTAATGAAGTATATTGAGAATAATAAAGAGGTATAATTAATGCGTATATGAGGTATATTGAGAATGAAAGTACATACTCCCAGGAGTACAGAAGAGGAGTCCTATATATATAGGGTTGCGCTATTCGTCACCCTGGGTGAGGAATAGTTATTCTTCCCCCCCCCCCCCCTCTATTTTACCATCAGTGCCTCGTAATTTTACGTTCCGTAAGTTTTGTCTTATTTCCGACATAAAAAGAGACCATGAAAAATATATAATCGTTGTAAAAAACATTTTATGTTATCTAAAATTACAAACGTAAAAACATAGTGTAAAATACACATAAACTGTAAATTTTCTTGTCTTATGACCTATATTTTTATTTTCTTATGCCAAATTTTACGTAGTGAATCAATAAAAATGTAACTATTTAAGTTATCAACGTAATTTAATTATGAAATGATCGTAAGATTACTTCGGGTGAAGAATAACTTATTCTGCACCCTGGGTGATGAATAGTAACACTATATATATATATCATTGAATGTCTCACAACCACCATTAATTATTCACACATACACATGTATATATATATATACAATTTTTCCTACATCTTGCCTTGGTGCCTTCGGAGCACGATGACAAGTGGTTCATGGAGGCGGTAGCGGGTAATAGTATTCTCCTTTGGGATCTATGACCTGGTCGAGCAAAAATCCCGCTATTTCCTCTTGAAGTGCTAGTATGCACTCCGTTGTTAGGAGCTTCTCCCGCACCTCTTTGAACAGTTAAGAAGGAGATCAATATGCATGTGTATTAGTTGTGTGACTAGATATCGATAATGATGTAAATATTGTGAATAGTGTTCTGGCAAACGTACTCATTTCTGTCTTTGAGATTTGCTCCTTTCGGACGCCATCATGCGAATGTTCTCACAAACGTAGTATGCACACAAATTAGTCCCCGGAGCCTGCCTCAGGGGCTTTACAAGAATGGAATTTAATCAGATAATAATTAATCAAGCATGATAATTAATTAATGGTATTGAAACAAGAATTAAAGAGATGGTAAGCTAGCTAGTAATACTTAATTACTTACCGTGGGTGGAAACCAAAACAGCTTTTGTCGTCATTTGCCTGGAGTCACCTTGATGAACTTTGCCCAAGCCCTGCCCGCCAGCAAAGAAAATGAATAAAGGGGTTATTAAATAGTTGATATCAGGAAATGACGAACTAATTAAATAGGCCGAGATATAGTTAATAATGATTGAAATTACCTGCCGACTATCCCCTTCAAGATGGCGAAGTCACTTTCTTCCTTAAGTAGTGAGTCCAGTACTTCAACTGTTCCTTTATCAACTTTAATGATTAACAAGATCCATTGGAAACTGCATGCGCACACGTTTGCATGTCTTAATTAAGCTGGCGTGTGCACAACACTAATCAACTAGCATAAACCCTATACACTTAATTATTAACATCTAGCTAGCTAGTAAGCAAAAACAGAATTTGTAGTACAAGACAGTGTGACTCACGGGAAGTTGTAAGGAAGTAGTATATCTTCATTGCTATTGAGTCGCTTGAAGAACTCTAGCATGCTTTCCTCTAAACTTGCTCGACAACTTGGAATATTCCATGTGTACTCATTAACGGTATTAGGGTCAATGAACCCAATGCCATAGCGTCCATATTTTTTCATTTCATACATCTTCATCGTGCATAATACCAAAGAAAAGAATATAGTGATGATAATTACAGGTAATGATTGATCAAAATGATCACTACATCTAGCTTGAGACTTAAATTACAGAAAGAAATCACATACAGACAATACCAACTGACGAGAGATTTGTCGATTGCGTCTTGATTGAATAATTGAAACAGTTATGTATACTCAACGGCCAGAGCTTTCTAATGGAAGTAATGCTCCGCCTTGACATTCACCATGAGGGACTCTCGATTGGAAATCTTGGTAATGTTCATGTACCATTGATGCAATTCATACATTCTCGTTGGGAGGTTCTTGACCTCCTCGGGCTTGACCAAAGGTTGATGGCGTACATATTGCCGTTTTATTTCCTCCTCTCTAAGCGGAGACATGGGCTCGATGTGGAGGAGTTGTCCAACACTGATACCGAGCATTTTAGCATTCCTTATATGCTCCTCGGTTATTACCAGATTGTTCAGCTGGGGAACGGTTTGCCCACAATAATATACGGCGCGCGTACTCTCATGTGTTGTTGGCACAACAAGCGGGGGGGTCGATTGCGCCGCCTGTTCTCCCAGCTGGGGAACGGTTTTCCCGCATTTTTGGCAGCTACTTGTTGGCTCGAGCTCGAGCTCGCTTCCCTCTGTAGTCGTGCTCGATGTGCCTTCCTGAGTTGGCGCTCATAGTCAGAGTCAACAGGCTTGGGAGCTAGTGGTCTAGACATACGAATGAAGTGGTCAATCTTTTCCTCGGGCACTTTCTCCCTTGGCAGCGGTGCCGGTTTCGGTCCAAAATGGGCATCCACTTGGGCCTTCACTATGGCTTTGTTTTGCTCCTCGGTCATGTCGTAAGGCCTCTGAGGAAGAGGAGTGAGGCTGCTCGGACCATATTTATATCTCTTGCCTCCACATGTACCTCATGTACTACCTCGGCTCATACCGCTACGCACCATAGCTGCGGCATGTCTCTTCTGCGATTGCTGAGGCGGCGGAGACGGCTGGCGTGGCTGAGTTGGAGCAGGAGTCTGCTCACGCATTGGTGGACTTGGAGGAGCGGGAGTCTGCTGACACAGTGGCGGACTTCGAGGAGGAGTCGGCTCACGCGTTCGTGGACTTGGAGGAGAGGGAGTCTGCAGACACGGTGGCGGACTTCAAGGAGGAGTCGGCTCACGCGTTCGTGTACTTGGAGGAGCGGGAGTCCCCTGACTCGGTGGGGACTTCAAGGAGGAGTCAGGAGACGCGGTGTCGGTGGATTTCGGAATACGATGCAATCCTTTCTCCATAGGATGATACGATGTATGGCCTCTCCCAGTGTGTGCTCGTCGTCACCTCCAGGAATGTCAAGCTGTAGCCCTGAATATGGGTCCACCACCTCATCAACCAAGACACAAGCATAGCCCACTGGAATCGGGGTGCAATGGAAGGTTGCTTCGGGGGTAATTGTAAAAGCAACGGCGTCCACCACCTTCATAGATATGTTCTTCATTTTGAAGTGTAGCTCACAGTTAGTGTTCTCTATGATGTCATCCACGGGGTATGTATCTAGCAGTGCATCACCCGCGGCGGAACCAACGTTGCTTCTCAGCATGGATGGGACGGTGCTATCCATTGCTGGACGATCATCCACTTGCTGCTGCCGCTACTGAGACCCCCTTTCCTGGCTAAGTGAGTCGATATGCTACTGCTGCTGCTGGAATTTGAGTGCCAAGTCTGCGTGCCTTGCTTCTAGGCCTTGAAGGCGTTCTGCGTCCTGCTTCCTCTACTCCTCCTCCAGCTTCCTCTTCTTCTCCTCCTCCCTCTTCTTTCTTGCACGGCTCCTGTAGTCATCGTTCCATTCCGAAAATCCCTCATACCAGGGAATAACGCCCTTTCCTCTTGTTCTTCCTGGGTGTTCAGGATTTCCCAAGGCGCGCGTAAGCTTGTCATTCTCTCTGTTGGGCGTGAACACCCCCTTTCGAGCATCTTCTATTGCGTCAAGTAACTTTTGTTCGGCTCCTTTTAGACTTGCCTTCTTCGAAACCTCGCATGTCTTCGGGTCCAACTCCCCCCCATGCGCATAGAACCTAGTTCTACACCTGGGGGGCAGCTCCTAGTAACCGGAGTGACCCCTGCATCCTCCATATCTTGCTCAGACTTATCCCACTTAGGCATTGCCACTACGTAGCCACCTGGCTCCAGCCTATGGAACTACGTCTTTTTTGCGGCATTGGCCTTGTGTTTTCTCGACCGTTCCTTAGATAATTCTGATTCCTTGAATTCCACGAAAGCGGGTGATACGTCTCCAACGTATCTATTAATTTTTATTGCTCCATGCTATATTATCTACTGTTTTGGACATTATTGGGCTTATTATCCACTTTTATATGTTTGGGACTAACCTATTAACCGGAGGCCCAGCCCAGAATAGTTGTTTTTTGCCTGTTTTAGGGTTTCGAAGAAAAGGAATATCAAACGGAGTCCAAACGGAATGAAACCTTCGGGAACGTGATTGTCTCAACGAACAAGAGCCGGGAGACTTGGACCCTACGTCAAGAAATAAAACAGGAGGCCACGAGGTAGGGAGACGCGCCCACCCCCACCAGGCACGCCCTCCACCCTCGTGGGCCCCCTGTTGCTCCACCGACGTACTCCTTCCTCCTATATATACCTACGTACCCCCAAACGATCAGATACGGAGCCAAAAACCTAATTCCACCTCCGTAACTTTCTGTATCCACGAGATCCCATCTTGGGGCCTGTTCCGGAGCTCCGCCGGAGGGGGCATCGATCACGGAGGGCTTCTACATCAACACCATAGCTCCTCCGATGAAGTGTGAGTAGGTTACCTCAGACCTACGGGTCCATAGTTAGTAGCTAGATGGCTTCTTCTCTCTTTTTGGATCTCAATACAATGTTCTCCCCCTCTCTTGTGGAGAACTATTTGATGTAATCTTCTTTTTGCGGTGTGTTTGTTGAGACCGATGAATTGTGGGTTTATGATCAAGTCTATCTATGAATAATATTTGAATCTTCTCTGAATTCTTTTATGTATGATTGGTTATCTTTGCAAGTCTCTTCGAATTATCAGTTTGGTTTGGCCTACTAGATTGATCTTTCTTGCAATGGGAGAAGTGCTTAGCTTTGGGTTCAATCTTGCGGTGTCCTTTCCCAGTGACAGTAGGGGCATCAAGGCATGTATTGTATTGTTGCCATCGAGGATAACAAGATGGGGTTTTATTCATATTGCATGAGTCTATCCCTCTACATCATGTCGATGAGTGGAGTAATGGTAGTAGATGCAGGCAGGAGTCGGTCTACTTGTCTCGGACGTGATGCCTATATACATGATCATACCTAGATATTCTCATAACTATGCTCAATTCTGTCAATTGCTCAACAGTAATTTGTTCACCCACCGTAGAATACTTATGCTCTTGAGAGAAGCCACTAGTGAAACCGATGGCCCACAGGTCTATCTTTATCATATTAGTCTCCTACTACTTAGTTATTTCCTTTGCTATTTACTTTGCCTTTATTTTACTTTGCATTTTTATCATAAAAATACAAAAAGTATTATCTTATCATATCTATCAGATCTCACTCTCGTAAGTGGCCTTATAGGGATTGACAACCCCTATTTGCGTTGGTTGCAAGGATTTATTTGTTTTGTGCAGGTACGAGGGACTCACGCGTAGCCTCCTACTGGATTGATACCTTGGTTCTCAAAAACTGAGGGAAATACTTAGGCTACTTTGTTGCATCATCCCTTCCTCTTCGGGGAAAACCAATGTAGTGCTCAAGAGGTAGCAGCGGGACAGTGTTCTCTTTGCTTCTCAAGTGTTCCAGTGAATTCAGGAGTCTTCCTGTCTGCAGCGAGGTAGTTGGCCCATACAGTTTTCTTGTGGGTGTTGAATGCAATTGCCATCTTCTTAAGAGCAGCGTCCTTGACTTTCTGCACATCTGCATCAGTGAAATAATCTGGTAGGGTGAAATGTTCCATCAGAGATTCCCAAAGATTGTCTTTTGCTCTGTCGTCGACCCAAGTTAGATCTGGATGTTTAGTTTTTGGCTCTTTACATTCTTGAATGGAGATCGGGAGTTGGTCCTTCACAAGAACTCCGCACTGACGAACGAACTTGTTTGCAATGTTCTTAGGCGAAAGGGGTTCGCCAGAAGCTTTGATGGAATCAATGTTGTACTTTACACCCTCCTTCAACTTTTTTCCCGGGCCTCGCTTTCTCGTACTGTCTGTAGAAGCTGATTTTCTCCATCCGGAGGGCTGAAAGAAGAAAGATCGATTCGTTAATATATCTTCAAATAAAAAATATGTGATGATCACTAGATGCCTGCTTATAAATATACCTCACCGGTAGTCTTTGTTATTTCAAGATCAACATTGTCTGTGTCATCATAATCATAATCATAATCATAGTTCATGACTTCATCAGCTCGGTCGTCCTGATCGAATATCTTATCATCACCCTCCCCGGTATTGTTCAGATATTGGGAGCCGTCATCTGCTTCATTCAGATCATCTGGCCTGGTAGGGCTTGCTACCTCTTGAGCACTGCGTTGGATTTCCCCGAAGAGGAAGGGATGATGCAGCAAAGTAGCGTAAGTATTTCCCTCAGTTTTTGAGAACCAAGGTATCAATCCAGTAGGAGGCTACGCTCGAGTCCCTCGTACCTACACAAAAACAATAGCTCAATGCAACCAACGCACTTAGGGGTTGTCAATCCCTTCACGGTCACTTACGAAAGTAAGATCTGATAGAGATGATAAATAATTTTTTTTGGTATTTTTGGTATAGAGATGCAAAGTAAATAAAGTAAAAGCAAAGCAATAGTAAAGTGATGGAGATTGATATGATGAGAAAGAGACCCGGGGGCCATAGGTTTCACTAGTGGCTTCTCTCAAGAGCATAAGTATTCTACGGTGGGTGAACAAATTACTGTTGAACAATTGACAGAATTGAGCATAGTTATGAGAATATCTAGGTATGATCATGTATATAGGCATCACGTCTGAGACAAGTAGACCGAAACGATTCTGCATCTATTACTATTACTCCACTCATCGACCGCTATCCAGCATGCATCTAGAGTATTAAGTTAAAAACAGAGTAACGCCTTAAGCAAGATGACATGATGTAGAGGGATAGTTTCATGCAATATGGTAAAAAACCCATCTTGTTATCCTCGATGGCAACAATACAATGCGTGCCTTGCTGCCCCTTCTGTCACTGGGAAAGGACACCGCAAGATTGAACCAAAAGCTAAGCACTTCTCCCATGGCAAGAACAACCAATCTAGTAGGCCAAACCAAACTGATAATTCGAAGAGACTTGCAAAGATAACCAATCATACATAAAATAATTCAGAGAAGATTCAAATATTATTCATAGATAGACTTGATCATAAACCCACAATTCATGGGTCTCAACAAACACACCGCAAAAAGAAGATTACATCGAATAGATCTCCAGTAGGTAAATGATAAAAAGAGAATTTTTGATGCGGAGTGCTACTTGGCATAATTTCAATGCAAATCTTCTTAATTGTGATATGAATATTCAGATTAGAAAGGTTCAAGACAAAAGTTTATATTGACATAAAAATAATAATACTTCAAGCATACTAACAAAGCAATTATGTCTTCTCAAAATAACATGGCCAAAGAAAGTTATCCCTACAAAATCATATAGTCTGGCTATGCTCCATCTTCACCACACAAAGTATTTAAATCATGCACAACCCCGATGGCAAGCCAAGCAATTGTTTCATACTCTAACTTTTTCAAAACTTTTTCAATCTTCACGCAATACATGAGCGTGAGCCATGGATATAACACTATAGGTGGAATAGAATGGTGGTTGTGGAGAAGACAAAAAGGAGGGGAAGATAGTCTCACATCAACTAGGCGTATCAACGGGCTATGGAGATGCCCATCAATAGATATCAATGTGAGTGAGTAGGGATTGCCATGCAACGGATGCACTAGAGCTATAAATGTATGAAAGCTCAAAATGAAACTAAGTGGGTGTGCATCCAACTTGCTTGATCATGAAGACCTAGGGCAATTTGAGGAGGCCCATCATTGGAATATACAAGCCAAGTTCTATAATGTAAAATTCCCACTAGTATATGAAAGTGATAACATGAGAGACTCTCTGCTATGAAGATCATGGTGCTACTTTGAAGCACAAGTGTGGTAAAAGGATAGTAGCATTGCCCCTTTTTATTTTTATTTTTTTGGGCCTTTTTTTTCTTTGGCCTTTTTATTATTATTATTGGGACAATGCTCTATTAAATGATGATCATCACACTTTTATTTATTTACAACTCAATGATTACAACTCGATTCTAAAACAAAGTATGACTCTATATGGATGCCTCCGGCGGTGTACCAGGATATGCAATGAATCAAGAGTGACAAGTATGAAAAAATTATGAACGGTGGCTTTGCCACAAATACTATGTCAACTACATGATAATGCTAAGCAATATGACAATGATGAATGTGTCATGGTGAACTAGATGGTGGAAAGTTGCATGGTAATATATCTCGGAATGGCTATGGAAATGCCATAATAGGTAGGTATGGTGGCTGTTTCGAGGAAGGTATATGGTAGGTGTATGATACTAGCGAAAGGTGCGCGGTACTAGAGAGGCTAGCAAAGGTGGAAGGGTGAGAGTGCGTATGATCCATGGACTCAACATTAGTCATAAAGAACTCATATACTTATTGCAAAAATCTAGAAGTTATCAAAGCAAAGTATTACGCGCATGCTCCTAGGGGGATAGATTGGTAGGAAAAGACCATCGCTCGTCCCCGACCGCCACTCATAAGGAAGACAATCAATAAATAAATCATGCTCTGACTTCATCACATAACGGTTCACCATACGTGCATGCTACGGGAATCACAAACTTTAACACAAGTATTCTTTAAATTCAGAACTACTCAACTAGCATGACTTTAATATTATCACCTCCATATCTCAAAACAATTATCATGCTTCAATCTTTTCTTAGTATTCAACACACTCAAAAGAAAGTTTCACAAATCTTGAATACCAAGCATATTATTATTAAGCAAATTACCATGCTATTAAGACTCTCAAAATAATTTAAGTGAAGCATGAGAGATCAATAGTTTCTTTAAAACAAATCCACCACCGTGCTCTTAAAGATCTAAGTGAAGCACATAGAGCAAAATTACTTAGCTCAAAAGATATAAGTGAAGCACATAGAGCAAAACTACATAGATCAAAAGATATAAGTGAAGCACATAGAGCAAAACTACTTAGCTCAAAAGATATAAGTGAAGCACATAGAGTATTCTATCAAATTTTAATTCATGTATGGCTCTCTCAAAAGGTGTGCACATCAAGGATGATTGTGACATACTAAGACACAAAGACACAAATAATACAAGACGCTCCAAGCAAAACACATATCATGTTAGTGAATAAAAATATAGCTCCAAGTAAATTACCGATCACTACAAGAATCCTGTTAATACATGACAGTTTCAGTCCGTCACAGACCTCTACAAAACTGTCATGCAAAGGTATGTGTGATGGATTTAAAATCCGTCATGTATATCGCGTCATAATTTGACCACCGTACACTCCATGACAGATCATTGAAAACCGTCACCGACCATGACGGATCTTGACCGTCATGACTATAGTGCTCATAATGGCGTTAACTTCCGTGCCACATCATCATCTGACATGGATCTGACATGGCAGCCTGTGTAGTAATCAGCCCATCTAAGTTTTGGCCCACTAAATTTCAGCCCTGTCCAAGAGTGGCGGCCCATATAGTAATCAACCCAATTATAATTTAAGCCCATTAATTTCAAGGCCCACTAACTTCAGTCCAAGAGATTCACGCATCTCTCATTTTCCATGGAAAATTTACACCAATAAGAATTTGACAGAAAGTATATGCTCATGTCATTAGAAAAAGAAAATTACAACATATCCAAAAATACACCTCTACAGGAGCGGAAAAAAAGACCCAAAAAACATTAATTTTACAAGCATGTGCCGAAGAACACTATCCTACTCTACAACCAGCACCACGCCCACAAAGCGATGGCCACTCTTATCAGGCAGCCACACACCAACTAGGGGTCATCCAAGCAGCAAATCCACCCGTCCATGCCAAAGTTGTCAAAACGCATGTCTTTCTTGTTGAAAATGCTCCCATAACCAATATCTGCCACATGATGAAAAATATGTCGCGTTATAAAATATTACAGCCAGTAGGTTAAACTACAAGTAGCTTACTACACATTATCAAGTTCTATATTTTTTTCACTCCCAGGATGCAAAGTAGTGCAACAAATTAACCAAGGTGTGAAAAGAAACAACTGGTGGCAACAAAAAGAAATGATGAGCATACATAGACCAATAGAGTTGGAAGTAAACTCCGTTTTTCTTATTTTAAACAATCACCACAATAAACTTGATAATGCAGCCCAACTGAATAATGTGCATTAATGAAAATACCTAGCCATTGTTTCTCATCTCAAAAGGTAAAAAAGAATGAAACAATTCCATGATGATTATGTCTTGATGGAATATGTGTCCTATCTAATATGATACTCCACAAGAAAAAGATCTGGCATATGTGGCTTACGATTAATCTAGATGAAAAGACATTTGTAAGATAGTCCTATAGATAAAAATAGTCCGACTAAACATATATTGTGTAGAAGACAAAGGATTGGATCAAGTAGAAGTCAGTTTTTGTATGTATTATTACACATATAAAAATAGTCCGACTATAGATACAAAAAATATTATGTAGTATCACACTTCAATATATGACGGGCATTACCTGCCCTTACATACTTAGGTAAAAAGGCCTAAAAAGTTAGTATAACACATTCTGATTGTATAGCATTCAATATTCATACTTCGTTCCCAAACCATCAAATGCTTGGTACACACTTTAATTAACATCAATACAAACAGTTTTGATCATTATAAATTTATAGTTCACCATATCTAAGATTAACTTTGGCATGTTAGTCCAAGGAGATCATCTAGGGATTCAATACAGTGACACATGAATTCTAGGAACTACACAATTAGGATGATATGTCATATCTCAAATAAATAATGCACACTTCATAATGGTAACTAGTTATTTGCACAATATTTCAAGTGTCTTCTATGGAGTGAATCTGCGAGGTAACATAGAAACAGTTGCTAGTGACATTAGAAGATAACTCTAAGTGAAGACAATGTAATTACAGTAAAACATTGTTTCCCCCTCCATACTATCTGTTATTGGTAGTAATCTCATTCAAAATGGATTGGACAGAAAAAAGGAAGTTAATCAAGCCAGAAAGAAGATAATTTTTGGCATCCAAACAAAAAGATATATGCAATACACATCGACTAACAATTTTTTAGTTCCAGCCTACTTATCACGTAGTACATTTTCTCCATTTTCAATGAGAAAATACTATTATAGTGACCTACATATATTTGTAATAGAATCTGACCTACATATATGAATGTTTTATCATCTCTCAGTTCTTTTTAATTCACACACCAGGCTAAACATCTGGTTAACCATACTTTTCTACCTTATCTTACCAGGCTAAAGATCATCATCAACTCTGGAGCTATTCCTGTAGCATTAAAAGGATGTTTTTGGGCATCAAGAGAGAAGGTTAATTCCAATTTTGCAACTCTCAACACTTGAACTGATCAGAAAAGTCACATCAACATAACGACAGACACGGCTAAACTACAATTTATAAATCCATGCAAGTTAAACATGTCAAAACTAAGTTGAAATCCGAATATATTATTTTCCTTTTAATATGTGTATATCTAAGAAATCAGACATACTAACACATGGATGCTGCGCTACATATATACGATTACTTAGCATGATACATAATCCAGATAAACGGCTTGCATATTCTGACAATGTGTGTGGTTTCTTGATATTTATGCATTTTTATGACATCCAAATTTATAGTTATTTCCAATTAATAATTAGATAGTGTTTCAGTTAAATAATTAGGTTTTTCTCAAGTACTACATACACGTATCTGCAAAACAAGTCGATTCTGGCAAGATATAGAGTCACAGCTGAATTTATATCTAACAGGTTGAAGTTACCAAATTAACTCCCAAAAGATCTGTACCAAAGCAACATGAAGACCTGTACATCTTAGATTTTTTAGCTATATCATACTATGGATTAGCATTAGCTTGCCTTGATTAAATTATGTGTAACAGTGCAAGAGAACCAGATCCACATAAGCATCAGCAACTAACCAACCTCACATGTTCATCTAAGCAATTGAATTC